>NC_037668.1:18806000-18920795 GCF_003255815.1 Theropithecus gelada | reverse complement strand
TTTTTTTTTTTTTTTTTTTTTTTTGAGACAGAGTCTCGCTCTGTTGCCAGGCTGGAGTGCAGTGGCACGACTTGGCTCACTGCAACCTCTGCCTCCCGGGTTCAAGCAGTTCTCCTGACTCAGTTTCCCTAGTAGCTGGGACTACAGGCATGCACCACAATGCTCAGCTACTTTTTTGTATTTTTAGTAGAGATAGAGTTTCACCATGTTGGCCAGGATGGTCTTGATCTCCTGACCTTGTGGTCCGCCCACCTTGGCCTCCCAAAGTGCTGGGATTACAGGCATGAGCCACCATGTCTGGCCTAGTTCAACTTTCTAGTCTCATATTTTATCATAGGCAGCCAGAAGAAGCCAACTAGTACTTTCATATTCTGCATAAAAATCTCCTTACTCATATCCATAAACTGATTAGGTACCTTTCTGTTTTCCATGTAACCACAGATAACAGTGTTGCCAGACATTCTGCTATTACCTAATAGGATCTCTTTTTTCTAGATTCCAGTAACAATTTCCTCACTGTCCTTCAAATCATTACTAATAATCTTCTAGAGACCCTTCCGGCTTTCACCCATTGCCTGTTCCCAAAGCCAGTGACACCTGTTTCAGTTTTTTTGCAATAGCAGCATCCTACTCTTGTAGGTCTTTGATGAAAGATGCAAGGAACCAGCTCATGCTAACTTTCTAAACTTTTTTCTACCACTTCCTCTATCATTACACCTAGGTTTCTATTTGGTCCATATTGCAAGATATGCCATGGTCTGACCAAATATATTGTCATTTCACAACAAAGGTCCCGACTTTCCAGCCTGACATATTGGGTCATCATATCTCACTACCTTCCTCCCTCTACTTAGCCAAATTCACATTTTAGATTTTAGAGGTGGAGTTTCACCATATTGGTCAGGCTGGTGTCAAACTCCTGACCTCGTGATCTGTCCACCTCGGCCTCCCAAAGTGCTGGGATGACAGGTGTGAGCCACTGCGCCCGGCCCCTACATTTTAGATTCTTTTACTTGAGGATTCCACTTTAAAATAGCAAATTCTCTACTAGTTAGGGGTTTTTTCAACTATAAGTTACAAAAAACCTAACTAATGCTAGCGGCTTCAATTGTCTTATACAAGAAGTCTGGAGTAGGATGTTCAGGTTTGATTCAGGGTTCCGGAGATTCCATCTTCTGAGACCCAGTGCCTTTTCATTTTTCGGCCCTTTATTACATATAGGACATCTACTATCTTCCTCATGGCTTGTTGTTTCATGATCACACTATGGCTGCTATACCTCCAGGCCTCACTGTCCATGTTCCAGGCTGGAAAACAGAATAAGGGTGAGGTGCAAAATGCCTTTTCCACAGGAGCCTTTGCCTTTTTATAATGATAGAAGTGTCCGCCCCTAGAGACTTCCACTTATATCTTTGGCCTTAACTGTGTCATTTGGCTAGTCTTAGCTGTAACCAAGTGTTTTTAGCTGACCATGTTGACATCTTAAAAGAAAAAAATGGGTCTTAATAATGAAGAAAGAGGGGATGGATAGTGGATGAGTAATGCACAGTGTTTTCCTGATTTTTTTTTTTTGAGACAGAGTCTCATTCTGTCGCCCAGGTTGGAGTGCAGTGGTGCGATTTTGGCTCACTGCAAGCTCCGCCTCCCGGGTTCACGTGATTCTCCTGTCTCAGTCTCTAGAGTAGCTGGGACTATAGGCGAACGGCACTACATCTGGCTAATCTTTTGTATTCTCAGTAGAGATGGGGTTTCACCGTGTTAGCCAGGATGGTGTCGATCTCTTGACCTTGTGATCCACCCGCCTTGGTCTCCCAAAGTGCTGGGATTACAGACGCGAGCCCCCGCACCTGGCCTGAATTGTTTTCTTACTTCCTTGGGAAACTGATCTTTGAGAACCACTTCCAGAGTAGCTCAGATAGGGTCCCCAGAGACAGAAAAGGCCAAGTGGGAAGGCACTGGGACAACTGCTTGTTCTCACTTACGATTCTGCCTTAACTGCACATCTGGGGCTGGTGAGGCAAGGTGGGGCAGGCCCTCAGTGACAAATGGTCTCTTTTCATAGCAATAAAAAGAGAGAAGCCCACCTTCCTAATACGCTGTAGGAAAGGCAGCCAGTAACTATAGGTCAGGGAATCATGATGATGGTAATTAACATTTCTATAGCAGTTCTCAAAGTTCCTTTCATGCACACTGTCATTTCAGCCTCATGGCAACGCTGAGAGGAGCTATCATTAGGCCGTTTTTACAGATGAGGAAACTGAGAGGAAGCAGCATCTGTCATTCGTGGAGCACTCCCTCCAGCTAGGCACTCTGCTAGGCCTACTCAAGCGTCATCTCATGTAATCCTCCGGGCAATTGGGCGAGAGCTATGCTATTAGTTTCTGCATGTCACAGACTGGGAAACAGGCGGGGAGAGGTTAAATAAGGAGGAGCGTCAGGACTTGACCCATGTCTTAAGAAAGGTCCTCATCCCTGTGGACACCAGGATGGCAGTCCGGGCCTTCCTTCCCTTTCCCACAGCCATCTCCAAAGCCTGGGGCTTTGTGTAAGGTGAAGGGGACCCGGATGAGCAGCGTTCAGACTCTCAGTGTCCCTATCCTGAGTCACTGGGGGAAGCAGGCCCCCTTGCTCCTGGTGGATTAGTGCAGTCTGGTTTCTTTTGGACCTTAGGCTCACAACAATTCCTGGCTTCTCTTGGGGCTCAGGTGCCGGGGCTGTTTTGGCTGGTGGAGACTAGCCTCAGCTGGCTGCCCCTGGAGCTGGGCAGGTTCTGAAGGAGGCTGATTTCCTTTCCTTCTGGGTGTTTGACAAACTAACACCACTTTCCCAGATGGTTCCAGCAATCTTCCCTTATCCCCTTTCCTCTCCCCAAATCTCTGTGCAGAGGCACAGAGGAGGAGAGTCTAGAAATAGCTCTGTTCAAAGGTTTGTTGGGCCAGTTCTCTCCCACTTCCTCCTAGAACTGCTGCCGGAGGAGAGCCTCAGGAACACATACCTCACCCTGCATCCTGCCCTACTGTCACTTTGGCATTTGCTTTTTTGAATTAATCCCTGGCAGCCTATTAATCCTCCAAGAAAAGAGAGAATGAAGGCAAAGGTGGGCTCTGAGACAAGGGACCGGCTGAAATAGGGCCCCCATGCCCTTGTCTTTAGGTCACTTGATGTCTCCACTGACTCACTGCTCTCATCTATGAATTGGTCACAATCAGTCACTGACTTGGCAGTCAAAAGAAGTAGTAGGTCTAAGTAGTAGGTCCACAGGCCTCTTTGATCTCAGTTCAGATCCTCTTCCTATCTCCCCAGGCTCAGTCCCCAGTTCTGTAGCAAAGGCCTTCCTGGCTCCACACCATTCCCAGTCATCAAATGCCCCTTCCTATGCCTTCCCTGTATTTGGCTCAGATGATGAGAAAGGAAGCTGATCATTTTGACAAGGTTCATTGGTCCCATGGGGCTATGGAATTGGGGTGGGTTCACCCTGTCTCCCGGGGCCCAGGCCCTTTTGGCACAAGCATGTGGAATATCCAGAAGCTCAGGACACTTTATCTTGTTCCTCCCTGTGGTGCAGAACCAGACACTGACCTTCAGGGAGGCGGTGCAGTTTCCAAGGGCATATTGTGATAGTGGTGATATTGGGGAGACAGAGCCAGGGAGAATAGGTGCAGGGGAGAGAGAGTCAGTGCTGTAATAAGTCCTGCCAGATCGGATAGCATCTGCTCTCACCCTTCATGTACCCACACATGCTGTCCCTACGGGAAGAGAGCTCCTTGCCCTCCAAATATGGTGCACTTCTCAGTGGTCAGCTCCACACCTGCAGTGGGGGAGCTCTGGTTGAGCGGCAAGGTCCTGGGCTCAGCCTGAGTGTGAAGAATTGAGTGTGTGGACACTGGAGGGGGTGTGGGAGGAGGATGGTCCCTCTCCAGGCCTCGGAGGGGTGGTTCATGTGGGATGGATTTGGAACCACTGCAGAAAGGGAGATTCCGGGGAGATGCTGGGGAAGAACTTCCAAACTTCCAGCAGGGCAGAGAGTCCAATCACCCCAAGAAGAGTCTGTGAAAGGAAGGGAAGTTACAGCTTTCCCCTCCACCTGCATGGAGGAGGCAGGACCAAGTGACCTGTTAGGGGAGAGGCTGGTTCTCTCCCTCCCCTCCCTGCAGCCCCCCTTGGGGTGATTCAGTGCCTGTTTGTTGAACTGGACTCAGAGGCCTCTGCCCTGACATTGTCCACAGTAACAGCAAGTAATAGAAAGCACTTTCATGTCGGATTCTCAGGGTAGGAATCTTCCAAACCCATTTTGGAGGTAAGGAAATTAAGGCTCTAACAAGGTAAAGAATGTAACATGTTTGAGGGCAGGTGGCAAGAGGAAGGTAGAACCTAGAGGTTCTTTCCATGACAGTCCGCCAGCCCCAAAGTCCTGTACCTTGACCACTCTGTCCTCCCACCCGACCCCTCAGGCCTCACCTCCCAGAGTGAGCTCCCGCCCTCCCCACAGTCTCAGTCTGAGTCTCTCCCGGGTCTCTCCCAGTGGACAAACCAAGGTGCTGCATCCCAGAGAGGTCTGCCAAGCTGAGAAACGCCAGGGGCTGGTGGATGAGGACATGGGCAAGGAGCCGGGCTGCTGGGCTCTTCCCTGACCACCCACATATTAATAAAGTGCATCGCTCCCCACCATCATCTTCTTTCTCCCAGCTCTGCTTTATTTTTCTTCATAGCATTTATATCAGCAATCTATTAAGCATCTATTTTGTTATTGTCTCTTTTCCCCAAGAGACTGTCATCTCCATGAAGCAGGGACTTTTGTTTTGTTTATGGCTGTACCCCCAGTGCCTCTAAATATTTATACGGAAAATGAATGCCTGCTAGGCCTACCACTCACTAGTTATGTGACCCTGGGCAAGTTACCCATCTCTCTCTCTCTCCGTCTTTGTTTTTTTTTTTTTTTTTGGACACAGCGTCTTGCTCTGTTGCCCAGGCTGGAGTGCAGTGGCACGATCTCAGCTCACTGCAACCTCTGTCTCCCGGGTTCAAGCAATTCTCCTGCCTCAGCATCCTGAGTAGCTGGGATTACAGGCGCCTGCCAACACGCGCAGCTAATTTTTGTATTTTTAGTAGAGACGGGGTTTCACCATGTTGGCCAGGCTAGTCTCGAACTCCTGACCTCAGGTGACCTGCTCGCCTTGGCCTCCCAAAGTGCTGTTATTATAGGCGTGAGCCACCGCACCCAGCCTCACCTATCTCTTGATTAACATTTATCAAGCCCTTGCCATGTGCTGGGCACTATTTATTCTATGAACTTTACATGTATTAGCTTATTTAAGCCCCACACAAACCTATGAGGTAGTTACTATTATCACCCTCCATCACCAACATATGAGTAAAATGAAGCCCTGAGAGCAGAGGTGGCTGCTTAAGGGAGGTGGCTGGGGGCAGAGCTGGGATATCACAGGCGGGAATAAGTGCTTGACCTAGAGCTGAATTAATTGCTGGTGCACTCTGGACCCCACTTCTGCTGAGTGACTGTCTCTTGTTCTCTGCACCCTACTCCCATATTTCCTGGCCTATAAAACAGGGCTATTCACAGCTCCACCTTTCCTTCCCTCCTTTATTGCTCACTCTTCTCCCCAACAGGGCTCAGTCTCCCAGGAGAGGATGGAACAGGCAAGACTTGGGTGCTGGGGGCCGAGGGCGAGGTCAGAGGTGTCACTGGTGCTCTGGCTGCCTGCACAGGCAGGAAGGCTTCTTTGCCAGCCTGGGAGTCAGTCTCCTTCCTCTTTTCTCTCTCACGCTCTTCTAGGTTTTGGGTTCTCTTCCTATGAAACAGGGAGGAGTTTCTCAAGCTCCGGTGCAAAGGAAAGAATAGAGAAGTTACGTGAAAGGTGTCTGTTTCCGGTAATACGGTGGTCTGGGCCCACTCCAGCTAAAAGCAACAAAAAACGCTGCATAGAATTAAATCTTTTCAAAGCATTGAAGAGCCCACAAGGCAGTAAGAAATGAGTAGGCCAAAATCTAAGTCAAAGCAGAATCTGTACTGAGGTCCCCGGTGCCCTGAGGTCATTGGCCAAGCCAAGCCGAACCTGAGCTTTGATCTTGATGGTTTGGGGAGTGAGGAAGACAGAAGTGGAAGCCCAGGGCTCACCCCAGGAGGGGACACAAATGGGTGACCCTTCCATGATGCTGAGACCCCAAAAGGCCACACACTCAAGCTAAAAGCCAGAGGAAATCCCATCCTGCCTCGCACAAGACCTCAAGGAAGGTTATTTTGGTGCTGAGCAGAGCAGGGGAAGAAGGAAAACAGCCCTTAAGGAGCTCCAGCCTCGGGCCAGCCTTCATGTGACTCTAGCCCAAATTCATTCCCATCACCTGGGAAAGGCCAGAAAACTCAAGCTTAAATTGCTGGAAGTGCCCCTGTGCTTCAAAGACATCCCACCCAATGATGTCCCCCAGGGAAGCGAGCAGTTCACAGCCAAAAGCTGTGCTCTGGTCAGGCAAGTTCAGACTTCTCATCTGTAAAGGGGAGGCTTGGCCACATGCTCTCCAAGGTCTCCCCGGAATAGAGATTTGTAGGGGTGCAACCTGAGCAAGGCAGAAGTGTGTCCCCACTTGGTATTCTCGGGCCTCTGCAAAGTGAAGAGATGGGGCTGTGATGTGCTGGATAGGCCAGCCTGTCTTCTCCAACTGAACTGGAAGGACTCGGCAGGAAGCTGTCCCCAGTTCCCAACTCTGGGGGAGGGCAGAGGGGGAATGAAAGGGGAGTGGTGTCTGAGCCCAGACTGGCCTTTGATGTGTGCGTGGATAGGTGGGCAGGTGGGGCCTGTAATGGGGCTGCTGAGGGATCCCTGAGGGCATCCTCAGTGTTGACCTACTTGAGTCTCCCATAATTGCTTCCTTCCTTTCTTGGGAGGCTACAAATAGTGAGGCCCTGTCTCTAAGCTCCTACAGCTGAAACGCCAGCACCAGCGGTGAGTGCCAGCTGCTTGGGTCCTGCCCTGGGTTGAGTGTCAGGGCAGTTTGGGGGACCCCCAATAGCCAACCTGACTCCTGACCCAGGGTCTGGCATTGGAAGCAGAGAGATGACCACAGGTGGGCCTGACAGGGGGAGGGAAGTCAGATATAGTGGACGCAGAGGTTTCCTTGCACAGTGAGGGGCTGTCGGGGAAGTTTGGACTGGGGGGTGTGCAGAGCTAAGGTGTGCCTTGGGGTGGGAGCACTGGGCTCAAGGTTCTGGTGTTCCCCTTGGTCAGGCCCCTCACTTGCTCCTTGCCTCCTTGCTTCACCTCTGAGGCTGCTCATTTCTCAGGATCATGGCCCTTTCCTCTTCTGGGAACCTGGACACCTTGCTCCAATCCTGGGGTGTTTACAATGAATCGAATCCTGGCAGTGCTTGACACCCCCCACTCTCCTTCCCCTATTTTCCTGCCAGCCTCGACCATGCCAGCCATTTGCTCCCAGCAGGGGCCCAGCAATGGGCGAATCTTCAGGGAGAGTGTTGGCCCTGGCTGTCCTGTGCTGCAGGACTCTCGTCCCGTGGGGGAACCGGGAGTGAGTCACTGGGCTAGCATGGAAAAAACTCGTGCCTTCCTGGCCGCCTTTGGGTTTTCCCAGGCTGGAGGCATCATCCCAGAAGGGCGGTGGAAGGGGCGAGTTGAAGTGAGGGGAGGTGAGCAATTCCAGGAAGGGCTTCCCCTCCGATAGAACAGGGTACCCCTATATAGAGCCTTCCTGTTCAAAACCCCCAGGGGTCAGGAGGGTAACCTCAGGGCAGGCGAGTCTCAGATTGGTAAACACCCGAACTGGTCAACTCTCAAGAGATCATCTGGTTCAGGCTCCTGACTAGGCCTTCGAGGTGGGATGAACCCCACCTTACAGATTAGGCCCCGCCCCTGAGACCCAGAGAGACAAATGACTCACCAGGGTTGCACCGCTGGCGAGAGGGAGAGAGGATCCCACGAGTTTTTCTTTTGGATGCAGCTTCCTTGAGTTCAGGGCAGGAGGCAGGATGAGGGGAGTGGTGGTGAGGTGGTGGGGGTGCCTCTCAGACCTGCCCCTCCCTGCTAAGGCCTGGCTTCTCCAAGGGCCTGAGGGCAGAGAAGCACAGGGCCAGGCTCTCCTTGTGCAAGTTCCCGTGGAGGGAGGCTTCTAGGGCATCTCATGGGCTGGGGCAGACTGGGACCGAGCCAGCCCTGGGTGTTGGGGATAAGAAGAGGTGGCAGAGAATCCAGGAGTGCTTAAGGAGCCCCGCAGTGGGGTGTGTGGGTGGTGGGGTGGGATGCTGTCTCTTTGAGGAGTTTGCGGTGATGTTGGGGCAATGAGACCTCCACACGGGGAAGTAACAACAGGACAGCAGGGGGATAAATTAGGAGGGGCTGGTGTGGTCTGGGAGGGCTGCTCAGAGGAGGGGGAGACTGTGGGGCCTGAAGCCTGATGGAGGTTAGGATGGGTCTGGGAACAGTCTCTGAGAAACACAGAGGGCAGAGGTGAGCAGGGGGGTTGGCCTGGAACTCCGCTGTGAGTCACACCCTTGTTCTGTGACAGTGAGGATGGCCAGGCCTCTGGAGCAGGCGGTAGCTGCCATCGTGTGCACCTTCCAGGAATATGCAGGGCGCTGTGGGGACAAATACAAGCTCTGCCAGGCGGAGCTCAAGGAGCTGCTGCAAAACGAGTTGGCCACCTGGACCCCGGTGAGCAGTTGGAGTGTCTGTCCCCTCCTCGCCCAGTGGGAGGCACTGCCTAGACTCTGCCAAGAGAGACCTGGGGACAAGCATGAGCACAGGACAGCAAGGGGAGGGGGCTGGTTTGTGAGGAGGAAGTGGGAGGGGAGAACTGACATAGCAGAAACCTCAGCTTCCTCATCTATAAAATGGGATGACAATCATCACACCTGCTGCCTTGCAGGGTTGTTGAGAGGACTGAGCGAGAGCACCATGAAGAATGCCTAACACATAGTAGGCACTCAGTAGCAAATAGTAGGTGCTCGATTAATAATCTGAGAGGGCAGATTTGGGAGGGGATTGCAACGGGTGCATTATCAGAGCAGGGAGGTTGAAACTGGCCCTCGGAAGGGTGTAGTTTGGGGTAGGGTGGGTCCACTTGGGAGAGGAGGGAGGGAGGTGGCGTGTGAGGCTGTTCTGCCCTCCTCATCCTACTCCCCCACTCCTCCCCACCCTTCCCTTGCACAGACTGAGTTTCGGGAGTGTGACTACAACAAATTCATGAGTGTTCTGGACACCAACAAGGACTGCGAGGTGGACTTTGTGGAGTATGTGCGCTCACTTGCCTGCCTCTGTCTCTACTGCCACGAGTACTTCAAGGACTGCCCCTCAGATCCCCCCTGCTCCCAGTAGCCTCTGCTCCAGGGGGTGTGCCGGCTGTTGGGGGCTGGGCATGTCTCCCACACTCCCTCCTACCCTCTCTCCTGTACCCCTTTCAATCTGGACTTGCCCAGGTCTTCCGTGATCAGTTAACCCATTTTACCTAGGAGGCCCAGAGATGTGAGGGCTCCTTTCCCGGGATGCCCAGCAAGTGAGGGGTAGAGCCACTCTGGGCCCCAGCCTGCCTGCTGCACCCCTGCGGCCTCCCTTGTGGATGGGAGGAGGCGGGATCTGCTGTGAGGCCCTCGAGGCTCAGCAGAACGTGCACCAATGAGACCACGATGGGAAAGGGCCTATTTAACTCCTAATAAAACACTGGCATCAGCTTGGTTTTGTTTGATTCTTCTCTGAGGACGCGTCTGCTGAGTTCTTTGCTCCTTTCTGGCCTTTTCTACTGCAGGAAGGCAGCTGAGGGCAGGGGCAGGGGCAGGGGCTCCCCCAGGGAAGTTGCAGACCCTGCAGAAATGCAGTGGCCTCCAGGGTCCAGCAGGAGGGCGTGGGGCCAACACAGGGACCCCTGTCCTCCCTTCCTCTCTCTCTCTCTCTGGGGTCTTTGAGAGAGGACCGCCTGAGTTTCCCCTGGGACTCAGTGCTCACGGTTGGATGACCTGAGGAGGGTGGGGCCGTGGGCACAGTGGGGGTGTTTGTTCCCTGCCCCGGGCTGTGGGAGCCCAGAAAGCAGCACTAATGGGATTAGGGTGTCTGAGGTGTTTACTCCCAGCCAGTAAGTTGTGCCCTGTGTGGAGGGGGAAGGGGATAACTTGAGGCAGCCCCTATCCCTGAAGCAGCAGTCCCCTGAGGGCCTTAACCCCCTACTTCTAACCCTCACTGAGTTTGTAGCCCACCCTGAGAGGTTGGCTCGAATTCTAACTCCCCTATTTCGTGCCATTTCACCTCTAACTCTCCACCCCAACCTGGATTCTTCATTCCTGACACTCATCCCAACTTGAAATGGCCCCTCCTAATACCCTCTCCGAACCTGAGATCTATCCGTGAGCCCCCACGTGTCACTGCCACTCCATACTCCATCACTACCTCACCCAGGACCTTTCCCACTGACGTTCCTGAAGGGGTCCCAGAGCCTCATTTGGGTGTGAACCTGTTCCCCTCCAGATCCCCCAGCCCCGGCCCTGAGCCTTACTTGGCATGGCAGACAGTACTGGGCATGGAGATCCCTGCCCCAGTTTTTGTTTTTGAGTCTTTATTTTTTTAAGAGACAAGGTCCGCTGTGTTGCCCAGGCTGGAGAGCAGTGGCTTGAGCATAGCCAACTGCAGTCTCGAACTCCTGGGCTCAAACGATCCTCCTGTTTCAGCTTCCTGACTAGCTGGGACTACAGGCTACAGCCACGCTGCCCGTCTAATTAAAAACAAATTTTGTTTTTCCTTTTTATAGAGACAGAGGTCTCACTATGTTGCCTAGGCTGGTCTTGAACTCCTGGCCTCAGGCAATCCTCCCATCCCCCTCCCTAGCTTTTGTGTCACCACATTTCCAGGGCAATCTCCCATCTGTCACCCACCACCCCCTGCATCTTCTTTCCTAGCTCCCTGATGGAACTACTCCCTCCCTGTCCCCCATGCTCCAGGCACAGACTACCCCTTCCTCCACCTCTCTAAAACTCAGGCTGAGCTATGTACACTGGGTGGTGCCTATTGCATCCAGGTCCCTGCTGGTAACTGCTGGGGCTTACCCGTTACCCAAACAAGAGGCTTGGTTGCAAGGCTGGGCTGGTGGAGGGTGCTGTGGCACTTAACACATCAGCCCACAGCAGGAAGGCAGTATCCACTCTCCCCTGTCCCCTGCTATGGGCAGGGCCTGGCTGGGGTATAAATAGGTCAGACCGCTGGGCCGTCCCCATTCTTCCCCTCTCTACAACCCTCTCTCCTCAGCGCTTCTCTCTTGGTTTGGTGAGTTGTGTTGGCCTGACTGGCATGCAAGGGGTGTCAGAGGCCAGGGCTGGGGCAGGAGAAGGGGAAGCTGGTGGGGGCCAGATGTGCTAAAGAGATCCAGATGTGAGACTCTGATGTGGAACTCTGGGTAGAGTGTGTGCGTGGGTGTGCATGTGTGTGGGTGTGCATGTGTGTGGGTGTGCCTGTGCACACACACACGTGCACGTAAGAGGGAGGAAAAAACCAACAGAAAAGCGAGCAAGTGGCTAGATTTGAGCTCTCCAGGTGCTTCCGAGATGTGGGCTTGCACATGCTGTTGCTATAGTATGTGTTGGTATGTATGTGCCCATGGGTATTTGCACTGGCTCATGTTTGCTGGGTTGTGCACTCAGGAGCAGGAAGCAAAGGAAAGGCAGAAGGCAACTGTGGGCGTTCGTCTGGTGGTGTGCCCCATGAGCCTCTGCCCTGCACGCAGCAGCCCAGCTCAAGAAGGAGCGTGGCCTCTCCACCTTCTCTGCCAACCCTTGCCTCTGCCATCTCACTTTGCCCCTCCCTACGCTGAGCACTAAGCAGCTGGTTTTTTCCGCTGCAGGCCCCTGGGCAGGCCTCCAGCAGCCGCACCCAGTGCTGGGAGGGAGAAGAATGGCCAGGGCGGGGCCTTTGTGGCTGAGCCGTGGGAGTGGATAGACTGAGCGAGGGATGGAAAAAATGCTGTTGTTGAGGCGAGGCCTGGCAGGCCCTGGGAGCTTGCTGCCTGAATCTCCAGAGCCTGCGCAGTGGGTTCTGCAAATGTTCACTGCCCAGAGCATGTGTTCCCCACTGTGCACACCCTCCCCGCCAAGTGCTGGGCCCACTGCTCTGGGCTCTCCCAGGGAGGGAGCAGAGTCTCCCCAAGTGCTCCTGGAGGGATGGGAGGGGAGCCTGGCATTCTGAACACATCTCTGAGGGGTGGGGTAAATAAGAGGGTCTCTGTGCCTCCTGCTCCCAGATCCTGACTGCTGTCATGGCGAGCCCTCTGGAGAAGGCCCTGGATGTGATGGTGTCCACCTTCCACAAGTACTCTGGCAAAGAGGGTGACAAGTTCAAGCTCAACAAATCAGAGCTAAAGGAGTTGCTGACCCGGGAGCTGCCCAGCTTCTTGGGGGTGAGTGAGTAGTGCTTGAGTGTGTCCCCACGTGGGGCATTTCCCACAGAGGAGGGCAGCAGTCTTGCTCTACAGCATTAGCTACAGAGGGCATCTATCAGTGGAGTGACTGCCTGGGGTGGAAACACATTGAACACCACCGCTCACTAACTGGCCCCATATGCTGAAAGAGGGCTGAGAATGAATGTGTCAGACACTGCCAGATGCTTTGCACAACTTAACTGAAGGGAAGACTAAGCTCAGAGTGCTAAGTAACTTCCCAAGGTGGTCAGTGTACACAGCTGCCATCTGGACCAGGACTGTCTGACTCTTGTCATCACGCCAACAGTGGACACTGTTTGAGTTTCTGTTTGGCTTGTAGATGTGAAGACACAGATGTGGAGATGATCACAGGCCTGCAGACATTCCCCTCAAACAATAACAATGTATATTTGTATCAAACATAATACAATTTACATATTGCTTTCATGACTATTACTACCTCATCGGATTATTAGAGCAACCTTGGGTGAAAATGTAGTGGTTCCGTCATTTTTCCATTGCACCAGGTACTCAGACTTCCTTATCCAAGGAGTACCTTCTCCATCCTAGCTTAGCCTTGAGGGTTGGAGTTCCAAACTGGACCTCCCAAAGGAGTCTCCCTGTACTCTGGTCTGGGAGTAGAAACTGGGTCTGGTCCTGGCTCCCCCTACTGGGCTTCTGTTTTCTATCTGTAGCCTCTTCTCCCTCCAGAAAAGGACAGATGAAGCTGCATTCCAGAAGCTGATGAGCAACTTGGACAGCAACAGGGACAACGAGGTGGACTTCCAAGAGTACTGTGTCTTCCTGTCCTGCATCGCCATGATGTGTAATGAATTCTTTGAAGGCTTCCCAGATAAGCAGCCCAGGAAGAAATGAAAGCTTCTCTGATGTGGTTGGGGGTTCTGCCAGCTGGGGCCTTCCCTGTCGCCAGTGGGCACAGTGCCCCACCCTGGCTCCTTCAGACACGTGCTTGATGCTGAGCAAGTTCAATAAAGATTCTTGGAAGTTTTGAGGCTGATGGTTTGAGAGACTCTGGGGGCATGGGTTGGGGGCTGAGAGAGATGTTGTGGGGTGGTGGTGGGGAGAGCTGAAGTTTTATGGAGAGCAA
This sequence comes from Theropithecus gelada, assembly GCF_003255815.1. Lineage (NCBI taxonomy): Eukaryota > Metazoa > Chordata > Mammalia > Primates > Cercopithecidae > Theropithecus > Theropithecus gelada. The sequence continues at coordinate 18,907,270 of NC_037668.1, read as the reverse complement.
ACCAGTGAAGTCAGGGGAGGGATGCAGGATGACTAAGAGTGTATGCACAGGCAATAAAGTTCACTCAATGAGGTCAAAGCTGAGAAGGGGACCCCATAACCACCCCCTTGCCAAGGTTTGGAAAGCTCCAGCTGTGGGATCTCAGCCAGCCCACTTACCCCTCCCACCTCTCTCCAACCTTGCCTCTGACAGGATCTTGAACCGAGGCTGGAATTGAAGGTCCCATCTGTTCCTGGCTGGGGTCTGGAATGGAGTTTGGGTGTCCTGGGAGGAAGTCAGAGGGAAAAGAATAAGGCTGAGCTGCAGGGAGGAAGTACTCAGGTGACAGTGGGATGGGGAGGAGGGCTGGCACTTAGTGCTGACATTTACAGTCCAGGCTGTGTCCTGCCACCCCCTTCCAGATCCCTGGCTTCAAACCACAGGGATGGATTAATCCTTTCCTGTCTGTGGTAGGATCAGGGAAGGCAATGTGGAGGGAGACCCGGCTGTTTGCAGCAGCATGAGAATACAGGCATTCTTGAATCCGCCGTCTCTGCCACAAAGGTCCCTGGATGAGATCTGTTATCAGTCAGGAATCAAGCTCCTTCAGGGAAGGACAGGGAACCTCAGAAGAGATGAGTGGGGGTCAGTGGCTGGGGTGGGAGTGAGGCAAAGGGTGGGAAGGTGACCATAGTTTGGAGACAAAATTCCACATATGTGGAATTTTGATCTGATAAATGAAATTGAGATTATTTCCCCCCCACCCCAGAAAATATGAGGCATGATATTGCTTCCCCTTAAGTAGGTTCAAGGCCAGTGGTTCAAGGGTGCAGTGGTGGGCTGAGGTTAGACTTCAAGGCCCTGCCTGGGTGACACAGGGATCTTTAAGGAAGAAGTGCGTGGAGATCAGGCGCAGAGGCTGGAGGGCTTGGTCCCACTGACCTCCTCTTGCGGGTCCTCTTTCCTCTCATCACGTGGGGCTTTTCTCTCAGGTTTCAGAGGAGTGGGGCAGGTGACTCAGATGTTCCCTCAGGGTTTGACTGCAGAGACTTGGGAGGAATTTCAGTTCAGGAGAAAGTCTGCTGCCTTCCCCTGTCCTCTCCATCCACCCTCCCTGGGAGCACCCTCCCTGGGGCCTCCACCTGCATCACGCTCTCCTTCAGAGATGCCTGCTGCATAGCAACCAATCCCTGCTGCCTCTCCAACCTTGCCAGTTGGGGGTGGGGTGGAGTGGGGAGCAGTGGGGAGGCCTCCCAGGCTGGGGTGGGACTGTAGCAGTGACAGGCACTACACCCTGAGCCCAGGTCTGTTCTTGGACTGGTGGTAGAAGTACTGCGGTAGAACAATGTCTGAGTGTCTTCCGGGATACAGGGAACTTCCCTGGCCCCTACTCCCTCCTTGACTGCAACCTGAGCCCGAACCCCCCTCCCCAATCCACAACCTCTACCTCAGTGCTGGGCCTTAGCCCTTCGCTGGGTGCCTTCCCTATTCCTGATTCTCAGTCCTCTATGCCAAGAGCCTCCGACAAGCCTTTCCTGTGAAAAGCAGTGAGGCCTAGAAGAAATCATTCATTTAAAAGCCCTTTAAAAACCTCTGGGTCCATATTAGCTCACGACCTTGACCATATCCTTCGCAGAAAATATCTTCCTCCACTGATCCCCATCTCAAGGGCTGTCTTCTCTGCTTCTGGAGTGGGTGGCAGGATGGGTGGGAGGGTCCTGATGCAGAGAGCTTCCTAGGACACGGGGAGATGGTGCCCTCTGTTTGGCCCACACCTCCGAAGTTTTCTTTCCAGGACAACCTGGTTTCCCTTCTTCGGCTTATTGTTCCATCAGATTTCAGATTGTGAGTTCTGATTTTTGGTCAGAAGAATAAAGTTTCTGGGATTGGGGACGTGTGTGCTATGGGAACTCAGTGTGTCCCCAGCCCTTGTTTGTAAACAACGAAGGTGAGATTGGCAGAAGGGGTTTCTCCCCAGTTCCATCCTGGGAGGCTCTGACGTGAGCATCCCCAAGTCCCCAGCCCCTTCCCATGGGCCCTTTACTTTCCCCTGGTTTCCTGGGGACAGAGAGCAGGGGAATAAAGTCAGAAGGCAGTGAGAGGGAGCTGTGTCTGCTGCCTGGATTCTCTGGGCTCACTCCCACAGTGGTAAGTCCTTCCTTCTTATGTCCCTGTTTGTCTGCTATCTGGTGGATCACACTGGATGGTGAGGGTGACGAGTGGTGGTGACCTCCACCAAGGAGGCCTGGCCCCACAAGCGGGCATGCACTCGGGGAGGAAACGGCAGAGCCTTTGGAACTTCTTGAGAAATGGCTCTGGGGTGGAGGTGGGGGTCCGGACTGGCCAGGATGCTCCTGCAGGTGCACAGAGGCCCTTGCCTTCAACTGCGGCCCCAGTTGAGTCTCCTTGAGGTGGGAGAGGCTGAGGTTTTGGGTGGTGGGAGAGAAATGATGGGTCTGGTTTAAGAATGGCAGGGAGGGCTTTGGGCTGGAGGTGAGGACAGGATTAACCTGCAGTCCTCAAGTTCTGTGGGTGTTGCCTGCTTCCTCCCTGAGGGGGAAGTGGTTTTTAGTCTGAGTCACTTGAGCTCCATCCGTCTCTTCCCTTGGCTGGGGATGGCTGTGCCATTGGAATCCAGGCCTTTATTCAAGCGTAGCCTCTGGATCCAGGTTTTGGAATGATCCTGGAGATTTCAAGAGGCCCCCTGCTCTCCCTGCCTGCTGGCCTGTCTGTGTGTGCACTGCTCTGGGCCAGAGTCTGGAGACCAGTTGGGCCAGCTCAGCCACCTCCCTGCTGCTCCTTGTTGAGCCCTCATCTCCTAGTTCCAGCCCAGCCCCCTCTCAGCCCTGGACTCTCTCTTTGCCCTGTCCCCCACTTTAATAATGGGACACTCCTCGATATCAGGTGATTCAGGCACTGGGGGAAAGGCTGGTGACTAAGGTGGGAACTGTCTGTGGAAAACCAGTTCCTAGGCTGGAAGGGGCAGAGAGAAAATCGTGACCCTTGATCTGCTCCAGCATCTGCCACCAGGCTTTTTGAGGAGGTCGTCTTGTCATCTTTCTGCCCCAGGCCTCCTTTTCAACAACTCCCAAGCAGGAGAGTCTGCGGTCTGCTTTGGGGGCTGGCCGTTCTCCTTGTACCAGCTGCTCCAGGGTTTGCTGTGGGTCTCACTGTAACCTGTGCTGATACAGATGGGCGCTCTTGTTAGTGGATTTCGGTCTCATCTTGGGTTCCAGTCTCTTGTCTTTGAGGGAGGGGCCTCAGAGGTAGGCTAGTGCTGCTGGTGGTGACTTCCTGAGGAATGGGATCTTCCCCGCTCCCTCTGCAGAGCTGCACACTGTGATGGAGACCCCTCTGGAGAAGGCCCTGACCACTATGGTGACCACGTTTCACAAATATTCGGGGAGAGAGGGTAGCAAACTGACCCTGAGTAGGAAGGAACTCAAGGAGCTGATCAAGAAAGAGCTGTGTCTTGGGGAGGTAGGTGATTGTTCCCTCATCCTCCACCCCAAAGTCTGAGTACTCCCTCTGGGGGACACATACCTACTCCCAGGATCCTCCAGCCTAAGCCAGGGGCAGGGTGGCCAAGGGCTACAGACAGAGACAAAGGAAGACGGTGGGGATTTGGGGCCAGCAAAACTCTAGCCCTCTGTGAAGGAGGATGCGTCAGGGTCTCACTGAGAAGGAGGAAGGGCTGAGTCTGGAGGGTTTAGAGAAGGAGATTGAGCCTTCGATGGTGCGGCTAGGCTTTCGCAGCAGTGGCAGAACCTGTGCTAGGGGTCGTGGGTGGTGAAGGGATGCAGGGTGTCCAGGTCCAGCTGTGTACAACCCAAGGGTAGGGACCCCGCCTGATTCTTCTCTGTGTGCACAGCATGGCCAGGGCTCTCCAATGATGCTGGCTCTCCAACTGAAACTATGTTTACAAGTTACCCTATGTTAACTCGTAAACATAGGGCAGCCAGGAGACAGAACTGGTTCTCACCAGATGGAAGTGGCATGAGGGAGGTGACTGACAGAGGGGAAGGCCCAGGAGGTTATTATAATACAATATCCCTGAGGATAAATATATATATATATAAATATAAATATATATACATATACATATATATATATTTATTTTTTTTTGAGACGGAGTCTTGCTCTGTTGCCCAGGCTGGAGTGCAGTGGCATGATCCTGGCTCACTGCAACCTCTGCCTCCTAGGTTCAGGTGATTCTCCTGCCTCAGCCTATTGAGTAACTGGGATTACAGGTACGCACCATCATGCCCAGCTAATTTTTGTATTTTTAGTAGAGATGGGGTTTCACCATATTGGTCAGGCTGGTCTTGAACATCTGACCTCGTGATCCATCCACCTCGGCCTCCCAAAGTGTTGGGATTACAGGTGTGAGCCACTGTGCCTGGCCAAGGATAAATAAGACTCTGTCACCCAGGTTAGAGTGCAGTGGTGTGCTCATGGCTCACTGTAGCCTTGAACTTTCAGGCTCAAGCGATTCTCTCACCTCAGCCTCCTGAGAAGCTAGGACTACAAGCGAGTACCACCACAATTAGATAATTTTTAAAATTTTTTGTAGAGATGGGGTTTCACTATTTTACCCAGGCTGTTCTTGAACTCCTGGTCTCTAATAATCCTATCGCCTCGTCCTCCCAAAGTGCTGAAATTACAAGCATGAGCCACTGTGCCTAGTCTTATTATTTTTACAGTTAAAAAAATCAATGCTCAAATGCATCAAATAACTTGCCTAAGGGGGCTGAACTGGAGTTCTGGGCCAGGCCGGTGAATTATCCTCCCTGTTTCCTTTAAAATTTGGCCTGGGTGCCTCTCCATCTATTACACCTTGAGCCCTGGTAGGCCCTCCCAGAAAGAAGGTCCACAGTGTGCCACATGGGCAGGGGACCAAAGCAGGTGTGGGCGTCCCCAGGCCTGATCTCTAGCTTCTGCCATGTTCCCTGCATCCTGGAGTTAATGAGGGCAAAGGGAGAGGCCATGGGTACAGTAGGGGTTAATTACAGAAGGAGAAACGCCCATGGGAGGGCCTGGCAATAACAGGAGCCCAGGCTGGGGACTAGGATCATATCACAGACAAGCAGTTTCCGCCTCCATAAGTCCCAATGTCTCCTGTGAAAACCTGTAGCTGATGGCAATGATGAGGAGACATCAGGATCTGCTTGTCTATATTTTCTTCCTGTTCCACCCAAAGGACCCTGACTCCATCATCGTAGTGGAGCCAGGCTGGGACATCAGAGGACCAGACAAGAGTGCACAACTGGGCTCCAGGCAGGCCTCTTGCACAGCTCTCCTAGCAGCAGAGGGATGCAGTGGCTTCACAGCTCCGGTGCACTGCTCTCATTGAGAGACATTTTGTCTGGGCTTATTCTCACCTAGTCCTTAGAACGGGGAGAGAGTCACTCAGAGACTTGGATAACGCTCAGTGCCACATAATCAGCAAGGTTTTTTTTTTGAGAAGGAGTTTCATTCTTGTTGTCCAGGCTGGAGTGCAATGCGCATGATCTTGCTCAATGCAACCTCTGTCTCTCAAGTTCAAGCGATTCTCCTGCCTCAGCCTTCCAAGTAGCTGGGATTACAGGGATGCACAATCATGCCCTGCTAATTCTGTATTTTCAGTAGGGATGGGGTTTCACCGTGTTGGTCAGGCTGGTCTTGAACTCCTGATGTCAGGTGATCTACCCGCCTCGGCCTCCCAAAGTGCTAGGATTACAGGTGTGAGCCACCGCGCCTGACCCAGCAAGCTGTTTTTATCAGGTGTTAGTATAAAACCCAGATGATTGTTTATTTGGCTGGGGGATGGTGTTGCAGGGAAGGCAGGATAGGCTAGCATTCCTGCTGTCATTTATTTCCATTCAGGAGTCAGGTCCCTGACCCCCTACTTCATGCCAGGCCCTTGCCTAGGTGTGGGCAGCAGGCAGACTCTGGGGGTCGAGATGCTGACAGTGTCACTGACTCAGCTGGGGCTCACACTGAGGTTTCAGGGTGGGTATGACACCATGCAGTGGTGCGAGGGCAGGGCTGGGAGTGGGGTCTGAGTTGTCCCTCCACCTGGGTCTGTGAAGATGAAGGACAACAGCATCGATGACTTGATGAAGAGCCTGGACAAGAATAGTGACCAGGAGATCGACTTCAAGGAGTACTCGGTGTTCCTGACCACGCTGTGCATGGCCTACAACGACTTCTTCCTAGAGGACAAGAAGTGACCCGGGCTGCCCTCCGCCCTTACCCTCCACCCCTTGCTGCTGACCTTGGCTGCTCCTCTCATGGACCCTCTTTGGCCCCCTGCCCTCCTCTCCCTCCCAGATGGACCCTTCCATGGGAGGAAATAAAGTTTCCATTGCAGGTGCTGGGAGTCTGGTTTTGAAGCTGTCTTGTCTACCTTGGCCTGGGGAGAGGGGAGCACAGGAGGGGTCTCTCCTTGAGTGGGTTGAGACAGCCTCTGCCTCTGCGGTTTAGGGTCCTGGGGTTTCACTGCATTCTTCTCCTTCTTTGGTGTGGATGTCTCATTGGTCTTGTCGTGGCTTAGTTTTGCCTGCCTGGAAAACGGGGAAGTCAGGCCAGGCGGGAACTCTGCAAGGATGCAGAGGAAGCTAAGAGGGAAAGTTGCTTTGAGAGGAGGACACTGGGAGGGGTTGGGAGTGGCAGGCAGGCCTGACTTGTCCATAGCTCACCGGAGGCCACCTTGGCAGCACCTTTAGGAAGGGCAAGTCTGGCCTCTACACCAGCCCCCTCCCTCTTCTCCATTTCCCCTTCAACAGCACCCCTCTCATCATCTCTGGGGGCCAATGCTTTCTTCTTTCCCTACCTCCTCTATGGAAATCTTTTCACAGGGGAGGGTCTGAAATAGCAAATGGTGCTTACAGGGCTGGGTTCCCGCCTGCATGCACACTAACACGAAAGGTGCTGTAGTGAATGGAATTTGGGGCAGTGAGGGGAAGGCGTGGAGATGTGGTAGGAACTTGTTGCTGGTGGGGGATGGGTGCCATAGATATCCTTTAGACCACAGGCTACTTCCCCTATCTCCTTTGGGGTGACCCTGAGTATTCTCTGCGGAACACCGGAATCCTGTGAGGCGCCCTCCTTGCCCACATTGACGCTGCGCTGGCTCGAGGGTCACATTCACGGTCTGGCAGAGGGAGCAGGGGTGACCGCCGCCGTCCGCCTCCTGCTCCCCTTGCCGAGTCACGTGTCACGAAGAGCAAACTGAGCAAAGTGAGCTGCGCAGATGAGGGGAGACTCGTCGTCACCGGGCGTGCAGTGGCATCTGCTGGGCTCCCCCATCCCGTCCTAACCCGGAACAGCCCCGGGCAGGAGGCGTGGAAAGTCGAGGGGAGAAACCGCGAATGTGTGTTGTGTAAGCCAAGGCGCAGGGTGGGGCGCGGGCGGGACTTGGGCGGGTGGGGTGGGCTTGGCCGAGCCGGCCTCCGGGGCATCGACCGCTATAAGGCCAGCCGGACTGCGACACAGCCCATCCCCTCGACCGCTCCCGTCGCACTTGGCCGCCTCCCTACCGGTGAGTTCTCGCCAGGAGCCCTGGGTACTTCCCAGGGCCAGCCGTCCTCACGCTGGGGCTCCAGCCATCCCCTGCCCCGTCCAGCTGCTGGATCCAGACTGGGGCCGTCTGTGGCGCTCCCCTGCTGGAGGGATAGTCAGAAGCAGCAGTGCTGTGCCAGGCAGGCCTTGGGCTAAGGGATCCCAATGGGGTGTGCTCTTTTGGGGTGCGGAAGGGAGTGCCCTGGGTGTGTCATTGCCACCACGTGTGGCCCTGTGAGGCTGTGCTTAAGCTGCCTGTGCAGCCTCTATCCCCTTCCCCTGCCCAGCCATACTCCCTAACTTCTGGATCCCCTGAAGGACAGTTCTCAGCTGTGCCCAAAGCTACTGTTCCTATATGCTTCTTAGAATCCTTAAGCCACCTCTCCTGCCTTGACCCTAGTCTTCTCTCTCCTTCCCCTTCAAGTCCTGGGCTGTCTCCTGATGCCATTGTGTGTGGCCTGAGACTGGGTGGTTCCAGAGGGGTCGGGGCTAGTGCAGGCAGCATTATTGGGCGGTGTGGGTGAGAAGTCCTTGCTCCCATGGCACTGACAAGGCCCTCTGCTGCCAGCTCCAAGTCCAGCCCTCAGCCATGGCATGCCCCCTGGATCAGGCCATCGGCCTCCTTGTGGCCATCTTCCACAAGTACTCCGGCAGGGAGGGTGACAAGCACACCCTGAGCAAGAAGGAGCTGAAGGAGCTGATCCAGAAGGAGCTCACCATTGGCTCGGTGAGTGGCCTCCTCTGCAGGACCCCTTTTCCCACCCTTGTCCTTTGGAAGCAGGATTAGGGGAGGGAGAGGTGCCAGGTGCATCTGACTCACATTTACCCACATTCTGAGGCCCTGGTCCACATGTCTTACTGAGCTGTAGACCCACTCTCCCAGAGGGTAGGGGATGCTCCCAGTCTGATATCCATCGCTCCAAATGAGGGCCAGTAACTGAGGAGTAGCTGAGGAGAAGTAATGCCAAAGTGAAACTCAAGGTGGACATAGGTCCTTGGTGATGAGGGAGCACAGATCCACTTGCAGAGATGGCTGCCTGGGAGGGGGAAGCGGAAGAATCCAAGATTGTCATCACCACTGAGTCTGGATTTCACATTCTAACACGTTAGAAGCTGCAGGATGCTGAAATTGCAAGGCTGATGGAAGACTTGGACCGGAACAAGGACCAGGAGGTGAACTTCCAGGAGTATGTCACCTTCCTGGGGGCCTTGGCTTTGATCTACAATGAAGCCCTCAAGGGCTGAAAATAAATAGGGAAGATGGAGTCACCCTCTGGGGGTCCTCTCTGAGTCCAATCGAGTGGTGGGTAATTGTACAATAAATTTTTTTTTGGTCAAATTTACCCTTGTGTCCTGGTTTCCGAATTATTTCTGTTCCTCCTTGACTTAGTGGGGCACCAGCCATCGGAAGATTTGCTCATAGTCAACCTCTGAAAATGACTCATTGACTCGCCAGGCCAGGGGACACACCCTGACAAGGCTCCCTCTAGCACATAAGGTGCCTTTATGTGAATGAGGAGAGATGCCCCTCTTGGCAATGCCATCCTAAGGAAAGCCTCAAGTGGTTTCCAGTAGAGTGTCCTGGGATGAGCTTGGAGATGGAAATGGTCCCTGGGCTGGGATGTGATGGGGTTTGGGGGCCTGGAAGTGGGGCAGAGATAGTCCCAGAGGCTCCCAGATGAGTTTTGCTCTGGGTGTGGCAAGAAGGGCCCTGGGGTGGGGCAAGTCCCCTTTCTCACCACAGTGCAGGGGGCAGATAGGACACATCTGAGATGCCTGAGGCTTGGCTGGGGGAGTTTCCTAGACCAGTGAGGACGCTGTGTGACTGAGTCTACTGCGGCTGCGCAGGTCCCAGGTGGAGTTGGGGAGGCACACTCTAGGAGTGTGTCCCTGCATTCAGGGATGAGGGCCTTTTTGTTGGAATGGTGGTCTGAGGAGCTGGCAGCTGCACCAACACGTGAACCAGGGGGTGCTCAGTAATGGGGCGGGGTGTCTCTGCAGCCTCAGCATAATGACTCATTCGGCACTTCCACGGGATCCCAGCCTGGATCTCAGCCCCATCAGAGAAGATGACTAATTGAATTATTGTCCATCGTCTGCATTAGTGTTTTCAGGCAGGAGGGAAGAGGGTAAGGAGGGTAAATGCTGTTTCCGGATGATGCCACATCATTCAGCCTCTCTAGGCCTAGTCCGAGCTGGGCAAGTCCACCTCTAGCTCCTGGGGAAGAGATCTTGACTTTAGATGGAGACCACATCCTTCCGTCCCTCTCACCTCCCCCACTTCCCTTGGGGGTCCAACTTTGTGGAATTAAGTTGTCTTCTGAATCCACTGGGTGGGGATTGGTAAACAGCTGGGAGCCGCACCTTCTTGGAGCCCCTCCTTCTCTATTGCCTCCCCTGTCCTGCAGGGAGAAGTCGCGCTGTTGGCTGCAAGAGACCGGGGACCGAATTCCCCCTCTGCACAGCCGTGCCCAAGCCTTGGCTCTATTCAGCTCCCTCTGGAAAAGTACGCACTCCTCAACCCCTCCCGCGCCCCGCTAGGTTCCCGCCCTACGCCCCTTTCCTCCCCCTTTCTTCCAGTTCCTCGCCGCCTGTCTTCCAGTGGCGGACAACTTGGGGCTCGGAGCGAGCGCCCTCCTGTGAGCAGAGAGCAGCAGGCAGCGGGGACAGTCGGGTTGGTTTTCTTGAGCCTCTGGCAGGGGCCTGCCGTAGGTCTGTGGCCTGGCAGTCACCGAGTCCTTAGGAAGAGGAAGACAGAATAGGGCGCCCCGGGAACGTCAGGGTAGGTGATCCTTTGGCTCCCGGCAATCAGCCCTAGAATTAAGCAACTTAGCTTCACAATCGACACACCTACCACAAGTAAGTCCATGAGGGAAAGGCGGTCCCTTTGTAAAGACAAATGGAATCTGAACCTGAACCCTGCGCCTCCCCTCCCCCACCTGCAACTCTTCTGCAAGGCTGGAAGACCTTCGTGCAAATAAATGCTGCCTGCGGAGAGGGAAGAGGAAGCCCGTTGCTGCGGGGAGGGGATGCTCAGGCAAGGCAGTCCGCCGGGCGTTCCTGGGGAGCTCTGGTGGGTGGGCAGGCCACCGGTGCAGGGGAATCAACACAGGTGCACGGTCCATCTGCTAAGTAAACAGGCGTGTCCTTTCGTTTCTGCTTCTCCACAGTGGTGGAGGGGAACGGGAACATGGATTTCAAGAATAAGACAAAAAACAAAACAAACAGCAAATCTTTAGGGGTATAATTTTTAAGTTTTTTTTTTTTTGGCAGGGGAGGGGAGGGAAGCAGTATTTACAATGGAATATGGTAGGTGCAGCTGTCAAATGGTGGAATTGGGTGTGGAGAGGTGCACAGACTGGACATTTTATTGCTCCAACCAACTTAAAGTTGTAATTGAATCCTTTTAGCTCACTGTTGAGTATGGTGTGGGCTTATAGGATGGGGAAAAGTTAGGATGTGAGCTGAGGGCTTCGTGAGAGGTCACTTTACTTTTCTGAAGGTTGAGCAGTGGGAGTGGCTCTACATCTCTCCACTTCCTTCAGCTGAGGTCAGCCCATTACTGACATTAATCCTACAATCTAACCACCCTAACGCCGGTGAAGCCGCAACAGCAGCACCACAGACCATCTCTGTAAGCTGGGGCGGGCCCCAGGTAAGGGGGTTTAGGACTGAGTTACAGGAAGTGGCTCTCTGTTTTTTGCCAAGCAAATAGGAAATTGTCAAGAATAATGCCACCATCTTTGTATAAGACCACACTTGTATAGCAACTTCGTTTTCATGAGGTGCCGTCATAGCCATTGCATCTGGTCATCTTCAGAAGATTTATGTATAGTATGTATTATTTTATTTTAATAGAGACTGTTTCTCTCTGTTGCCCAGGATAGAGTGCAGTGACACTATCATAGCTCACTGCAGCCTCCAATTCCTGGGCTCCAGTGTTCCTCTCACCTCAGCCTCCCGAGTAGCTAGGACTACAGGTGTGCACCAACATGTCTAGCTAATTTATTTTTTGTAGAGATGAGGTCTTGCTGTTTTGCTCAAGCTGGGCTTGAATTCCTGACCTCAAGTGATCCTCCCTACTTGGCCTCCCAAAGTGCTGGGATTAAGGTGTGAGCCATGTGAGCCGCTGTGCTCAGCTTGTATAGTATATATTATTAACCCCACTGGACAAGTGAGAAGAGTGAGCTACAGGGAAGCCATTGCCTCTACCCAGGTCAGACTGTAAGTTAAGAGGGAACTGTGAGCAGAGCTGAGTTCTTCTGATTCCAGGCCAGCTTGTTAGTGCCTGTCTCATGATATTCTTTAACCATTTCTTCCTTATCTTTTTCTCTTAAATGTTTTAATTAGATATTGGGAATATATAAAACTGTTTATAGACTACATCTAAGATACAAGAACAATGACACAAAACCCACCCAGTTTAACAAGTGAAAGTTACCATTACCTTCTAATTCCCTAACTTGTCTTCCCTATCCCATTTTCTTCCCTCTCAGTGGAACTGCTATCTGGTAATACTATTTGTCATTTCCTTTCTTAATAATTTTTACTACACGTATTTTCATCTCTAAACAATATATGGGTTTACATTATTGTGAGTTTTATGTAAATGGAATATCACGTGCATTGTTCTGTTATTGGCTGTTTTTCACTCAACATTATGTTTGAGATTTATCCAAGTTGCTCTAGTTTGCTAGATTTCACTGCTATGCAAGAGTTCATCATATGACTACATTATTTATCCTGGCCATTGCTGATTATCATTTTGGGTTATTTCTATTTTTCCCATTACAAACAATGCTTCTGTGACCATTTCTGTAGATATCTCCCAGGATTCGTGCCAGAGGTTCGTACCTATGTGTGGAATTGCTGGAGGTTTGTACCTATGTGTGGAGTTGCTGGTGTGTAGAGTACTCACACTTTCAGTTCTACTAGAAAATGCCACCTTGTTTTTCAAAGTTATTGTATTAATTTGCACTCATACCAGCTTTGCATGTTCCATTTACTCCATATCCTTATTTTTTGTTGGGCTAATTTTTTTTGGTGCCTAGTATGAAATATTAACCGATTTTTAAAATTTGTATTTCCTGGATTACTGATGATTCTGAGCATTTTTTTTTTTTAAGTAGAGATAGGGTTTCACTGTGTTTGCCAGGATAGTCTCAATCTCCTGACCTCATGATTCGCCTGCCTTGGCCTCCCAAAGTGCTGGGATTATAGGCGTGAGCCACTGCGCCCGGCCAAGCATCTTTTCATATACTTATTGGCCATAAGTTTCTGGTCAAGATTTTTTCTCTTGTCCTTATATATGTTGCAATTGTCATCTAGTTTGTGGCTTGTTTTTTTACTCTCTTTAAGGATTGAAAATTAGGAAGGTATTAATTTACTTTTTCCTTTTTTTTTGAGACAGGGTCTTGCTCTGTTGCCCATGCTGGAGTACAGTGGTGTAATCTTGGCTCACTGCAACTTCCACCTCCCAGGGTCAAGCAATCCTCCCACCTCCGCCTCCTGAGTTGCTGGGACTATAGGTGTGTGTCACCATGCCTGCCTAATTTTTTTGTAGCGATGAGGTCTCACTATGTTGCCCAGGCTGGTCTCAAAATCCTGGGCTCAAGTGATGCTCACACCTCAACCTCCCAAAGTGTTGGGCTTGCAGGTATGAGCCACCCTGCCTCACCTAGATTTTAAAAATATCTTTGAATAACATGTTATCATTTTCAGCATGCATGTACTTAATTGTACCGTTATTGACATTGTTGCAAATGCCATATTTTTTTGTTTATGGAAAGGCCAACCTCTGTAACATTTTAAAAAATATTTTATTTTTAATTATTATTATTTTTAAAAAGAGATGAGATCTCACTGTGTTGTCCAGGCTAGTCTTGAACTCTTGAGCTCAAGCAATCCTTTCACCTCAGCCTCCCAAAGTGCTGGGATTACAGGCATGAGCCACCATGCCTGGCTTATAAAATATTTAAAGAGATTTATTCTGAGCCACATGTGAAGACCATGACCCATGACACAGGTTTAGGAGGTCCTGAGACCATGTGACCAAGGTGGTTGGGTTATAGCTTGATTTTATACATTTTAGGGTGACAGAAGTTACAGGCAGACATCAACACATTAAGGTATACACTGATTTGGTCTGGAAAGATAGGACATCTCAAAGTGAAGACTTACAGGTCATACGTGAATTCAAAGAATTTCTGATTGGCAATTGATTGAAAAAGTTAAATTATTACCTGAAGACCTGGAATCAATAGAAAGGAGGGTCTGGGTTAAGATAAAGGATTGTGGAGACCAAAGTTCTTATTATGTAGATGAAGTTTCATAGGTGGCCACCCTTAGAGACACTAGATGGCAAATATTTCCTATTCAGATATTTAAATGATGCTAGACTCTCAGCTAATCTCTTCTATGTTTTTCATGTGCAACATGATTTTTTATTGATGCCTAATAGTTGTACATATTTATGGGGTACATGTGGTATTTTGAAACAAGTACACAATATGTAATGGTCAAATCAGAGTAATTAGGTATCCATCACCTCAAGCATTTACCATTTCTTTGTGTTGGGAACATTCCATATCTTTTTTTCTAGCTGTTTTGAAATTTGTTATAAATTCTTGTTAACTAAAGTTCCCTTTCTGTGTTATGGAACACTGGAACTGACTCCTTCTGTTTAACTGTATCTTTGTACCTATTAACCAACTTCTCTTCGTCCTCCCCTCTCCTCTACCCTTCCCAGCGTGTGGGAATCACCATCCTACTCTCTGCCTTTATGAGATTTACTTTTTTAGCTTGCAGATATGAGGGAGAACATTTGATGTTTGTATTTCTGTATCATGCTGCAAGTGAGATGACTTCATTCTTTTTTTTGTGAATGACTAGTATCCCATCGTGTATATATACTGCATTTCCTTTATTCATTCATCCATTAATGGACACTTAGGCTGATTCCATATCTTGACTATTGTAAATAGTGCTGTAATAAACATGAGGATGTAGATATCCCTTTGATATACTGATTTTCTTTCCTTTTGATAATTTACCAGCAGTGGGATTGCTGAGTCGTATGACAGATCTATTTTCACTTTATTGAGGAACCTCCATACTGTTCTCCATTGTGGCTGTACTAATTTACATTCCCACCAAGAATAGACTCGTGTTCTCCCTTCTGCACATCCTTGCCAGCATCTGTTATTTTCCGTCCTTTTGATAATAGACATTTTGTTGATACCCCATTTTAACTGAGATGAGATAGCTCATTATTGTTTAGATTTGCATTTTTCTGATGATTAGTGATGCTGAACATTTTTTCATATACTTCTTGGCCATTTGTATGTCTTTAAAAATTTTTAAACAATTTTATTGAGGTATATATTTTATATATATATATATAATATATGAAATTTTTTTTTTTAGATGGATTCTCACTTTGTCACCCAGGCTGCAGTGCAGTGGCCTGATCGCAGCTCATTGCAACCTCCAACCTGCTGGGTTCAAGTGATTTTCCTGCCTCAGCTTCCCAGGTAGCTGGGATTACAGGCACCCGTCACCATCCCTGGCTAATTTTTGTATTTTTAGTAGAGACAGGGTTTCGCCATGTTGGCCAGGCTGGTCTTAAATTCCTGACTTCAAGTGATCTGCCTGCCTCGGCCTCCCAAAGTGTTGGGATTACAGGCGTGAGCCTTTTAGCCACTGCATGGTGTGGTGGCAGCACCCTACCACCCTTTTTTATTTCCCATTAGGGGGAGCCTTAGCACCCCAGGCCTACATGGTTTGGGACAAATTTTTCCCCCTTCACAACTCACCAGTTAAGGTGAGATCTTTTCAGCTGGAGAAGAGAGCCCCTTTAGCTCACGGCCATCAGGGGTTAAGATTCCTTCCCAGGGGCCCTTTGGCTTCCAGGGCAGTCCTGTTTCCACTGGCTGAGCTTGTGGCAGAGGGGCCGAGCCATACAGGGCTTTTTCCCATTTATTTTATTGGGGCACTTGGTCTTTTATCGACCTGGCCTTCTGCACTGATGGCAATTACTTGGACGAGTGCTTTTAGGGTGAAACATGGAGGGGGCTGAGGGCTTGTGAAGCAGCCAGCGGTTGAGTCTGCCTCTTGTCTCTGCATTTTTCTTTCTCTTTTTAGTCCTGTTGTCCTTATTCTGCTCTCAATTATAAAAGACTGAAGAGGTTAATTTGAGGATTTCCTGCATAGCGGCATGCTGTATTACACAAGAAAACCCAGATGTTTCTTTTTTGAGAGTTTGGGGGTTGAATTTGCCCCAATACTTTAGGATGCAGCCTAGAGGTGAGTCTGAAGGAACAAATGGGGTTTGTCCCATGGTGGGCCTGGGAAACATGTGCTTGGGGGCGGGACTCTTTGGGGGGCATACACGTTCTCTCAGGGTGTCCCGCCGAGATGAAAAAGGGTTCCACTGTGTCTGCTGAAGGACTTGGGGGCGCACTTTCTAAAGGGGTGTCCCACCTATTAGAAAAGGCTGCTTGGCTGCTTCCTTGTACCTGCATTGGCCATCCCATATAAGGCCAATCCAGGTACAAGGAAAACAGGTGAAGGGAGAGCTCTGCCTGTGCTAGCCCAGCAGAGGGGGCGGGTAGGGGAACACTCATTGTTCCAAGGCTGTCTGAGATCACCTGATTTAGCAACATCTGGGACAGGATGCCTGGCTGACTCCACAGGAGAATTTAGAGTAAGAAAGAGAGGGTCTGAGTCACCCAAAGCGTGTGTGAATTTGCTCTGAACGAGATTCCATGGCCAGTTGCATCACACATAGGTATTAGGAACTTCCAACCAGAAAGTACAGGAGAGAGCCTTCTTCCCTTCTGGGCAAGGTGGCCAGCCCCATTCACCCTCTGGCCTTCAGGCAACACTGAAGAGTGGCCCTGGCTAGTTACCATCAATTGCCAGAGGGATACTAGAAGCCAGCTGTTGGAGAGACCAAAAAGATAACATAAACTTAGGCCTCTCACCGTGAGACACTTCCACATGGACACCGTTTAGTTCCACCAAAGTGTGGCTCCAGCCGGAGACCTATAGTTGTTTTCATGCTTAGATGTTGTCCACCAAAGGTCCCCAGTTGGGAAAGAGAAAGAGAGAGGAGAGAGCGTTCCCCATAAAGAGAAAGAGTCCCCCTACGGGCAACTAAAATGTCACAGATGAGCAACAACTCTCTGGGCCTGGTATTGTGTGGACGGTAAAATAATTTACCAAGATGGTTGTATGAAAAGAAAGGCAGATTTGTTACAGAAGTATGAATATGTTGCAAAAGAACCACCGGCAGAGTCAGCAAGAGAGGAACTGACTGCAAGGAAACAAAGGCTTGCTGGGGATTTTATAGGATAGCTCTTTGCTGTGTACTGATGGTTACATCGGCACAGCGGTACTGACAATGCCAAGGTTGCAGTGAGCTAACTTCCAGTTTCTATCAGCTGAGGGTCTGGTGATAGTTGTGATAGAGGCAGGAGACAGCCAAATGTCTAGGCAGATAGGGAAGGGTCCTTGGAGAACTTCCAACCTGCCCAGGTTATTGTGCACAGGGGCTTGCCTAAACATGTGCATGACGAAAAAATCCATCCCTTAACACATGCACAGTAAGGGAAATAAATCAGTGTGGAGTGGCTCAGACTAAGGGCCCGCATGCACACTGAAAGGTCGGGGTGGAGCCACCGGGAATTCATACCTTATGCAAGGGAAGGAGGCTGACTCTTCAGCGCGTATGTGGGAGCCCTGGTATTCAATTGTGAGGTGGAAACCTGTTTGCAGGACCCCTCTATTTGCTGAGAGCTTTCCTTTTGCTCAATAAATTTCACCCTCCTCATCCTTCAATGTGTCCATATGGCTATGTTTCTTGGTTGTAACACAAGAACCTGGATTTAGCTGAATTAAGGAGCAAAATCCTGTATCAGTTGGGCACAGGAAGATGGTGAGTTATTTGTACATGAGGGCTATGAGTCCCGGATCATGAAGAAAGGCCCACTTAGAGCTTGTCTGTTTTCTCTTTTTGCTTTCCCCTGGTCCCACCAGCCTGACTCCTTTTTCCTATTTGGACTCTACACCTCTGACAGCGCCATCCTTCAATCCCTTGTGCACAATGACCTGGGCAGGTTGAAGGAGATTTGGAACTGCTGCCTGCTGGAAAACAATGGCAGAGGTAGCTGCAGACCAACTTATTAACCTCCTGCCCAGCAAGGAGTAATAGGATCAGGGACCTGCTTAAAAAAGCAATCTGGCTACGTTTTTGTAGAGCAGCTGTGGTATGCTGCAGGTCCGCTCCAGCCCCCAGTTGCCTCAGACTCCTCAAAGCCCAAAGGCAAGAGTGGCTAAAGCAGCCAAACAGCAAAGATGGTGGCTGATCTCTTCCTCTGTGAGGTCCATCCAGGGAGGTTTGAAACCTATTTTGGCTGGAAAACACTGCTCGGGGTTACTGGAGGTCCACATAAATAAGAAGTCTGGTCGCCTCTCTGTAGAACTGCTGTGCTGTGCTGGGGGAAAAAAAATCTCAGAAAACCAAGAATAGGGAGAACTAACTTCCTTCCTTCCTTCCTTCCTTCCTTCCTTCCTTCCTTCCTTCCTTCCTTCCTTCCTTCCTTCCTTCCTTCCTTCCTTCCCTTCTCTCCTTCTTTCCTCCTCCTCCTCCTCCTCCTCTTTCTCCTCCTCCTCCTCCTCCTCCTCCTCCTCCTCCTCCTCCTCCAATAGAGACGAGATTTTGCCATGTTGCCCAGGCTGATCTCTCTCTCTCTCTCTCTTTTTGAGATGGAGTCTTACTCTGTCCCCAGACTGGAGTGCAGTGGCACGATCTCTGCTCACTGCAGCCTCCACCTCCCAGGTTTGAGCTTCTTTTACTTCAGCCTCCTGAGTAGCTGAGATTACAGGCATGCGCCACCACACCTGGCTAATTTATCTATTTTTGGTAGAGATGGGGTTTCACCATGTTGGCCACACTGGTCTAGAACTCCTGACCCCAGGAGATCCTCCCGCCTCAGCCTCCCAAAGTGCTGGAATTACAGGTGTGAGCCACCACGCCTGGCCCGATTCATTTATTTTTAGACTTTTGTCTTTTCTAATATATAACTTTAAGACTATACACTTCATCTAAGTACTATTTTAGTTACCCAATAAGTTTTATATTGTCTTATAAATGTATATAATATGTAACCAGCTAGAGTTACTAAACTATATATATATATATATTTTTTTTTTTTTTTTTTCTTCTTCTTCTTTTTTTGAGACAGAGTCTTGCTTTGTCACCCAGGCTAGAGTGCAGTGGCATGATCTTGGCTCACTGCAACTGCCTTCTCCTGGGTTCAAGCTATTCTCTAGTCTCAGCCTCCCGAGTAGCTGGGACTACAGGCATGCGCCACTACGCCCAGCTAATTTTTGTATTTTTAGTAGAGACGGGGTTTTGCCATGTTGGTCAGGCTGGTCTTGAACTCCTGACTTCAGGTGATCCACCTGCCTTGGCCTCCCAAAGTGCTGGGATTACAGGTGTGAGCCACCAGGCCCAGCCTAAACAATATATATATATATTATATATATAGAGGTTAGTTCTACACGTGCTATATTAACCAGCTTTTATTTGGTTATATTTACATGATATATATTTTTTCATTCTTCTCCTGTCAATCTTTTGTATTCTTTTGCTTTAGATTTGTTTTTACTTAAATAGCACATATGGATTTAAAAAACCTGACCAGATGATTTCTTTTTTTTAAACTGGAATAATTAATTCATTCATATGTATTTATGTTACTGATATATTTGTTCTTATTCCTACCATCTATTTTGTGTTCTTGGTTTTTTTTTTCTTTCTTTTTTTTTTGAGACAGGGTCTTGCTCTGTTGCCCAGACCGGAGTGCAGTGGTGGGATCTTGGCTCACTGCAACCTCCACCTCCCGGGTTCGAGTGATTCTCCCACCTCAGCCTCCCGAGTAGCTGGGATTACAGGCATCTGCCACCATACCCTGCTAATTTTTGTACTTTTAGTAGAGACGGGGTTTCACTATGTTGGCCAGCTGGTCTTGAATTCCTGACCTCAAGGGATCTGCCCGCCTCGGCCTCCCAAAGTGCTGGGATTACAGGTGTGAACCACCTTACCTGAATGAGTTTTCCACATTTTTAAGGTTTCCTTTTCTTATCTTTATTGATTGATCAAAGTGTAGTTTTTCAAATTTTCATTATGATTTCTTATCTTCCCATGAATATTTCTTAGAAGTGTATTTTTAAACTTTCACACATGTGCCTTTTCCCTAGTTATCCTTTTGTTACTGAGTTTTAATTATATTGTGTTTTGATAGCAGGGGATTTATTGTATAATTTTAAGAAATATGTTCAGACTTCTCTGTTTTGCTCTAGCATGTAGTCAATTTTCATAAAAGTTGTATGGGTGCTTCAGAAGAATGCGTATTCTGTAGTCGTGTTTTCTTTTTTTCTTATTGAGGTTCTTTTTTTCTGCTTGATCTCTCAATTACTGAAAGAAGCATGTTGAATTATCCCACTAAGACTGTGATTTTATAAATTTCTTTTAGTAATTCTATCATTTTAAAATATGTTTTGAGGCTATAATAATAGATACAAACAAGTTCAGAATTGTTATGTCTTCTGAAATGTTTGTAGTAATAGGTAGTGATTATTTTTCTCTAATAATGCTCTGTATATGTTTTATATACGTGTGTGTGTGTGTGTGTGTGTATATATATATATATATATTTTTTTTTTTTTTTTTTTGAGACAGGGTTTCACTCTGTTGCCCAAGCCGGAGTGCAGTGGTGTGATCTCAGCTCACTGCAACCTCCACCTTCTGGATTCAAGCGATTCTCCTGCCTCAGCCTCCCCAGTACCTGGGAGTACAGGCTCCCACCACCATGCCTGGCTAATTTTTGTATTTTCAGTAGAGATGGGGTTTCTTCATGTTGGCCAGGCTGATCTTGAACTCCAGACCTTAGCTGATCCACCTGCCTTGGCCTCCCAAAGTGCTGGGATTACAGACTGTGAGCCACTGCACCCAGCCTAGGTGAGGCTTTTTAAAATCTCAGCTTTATGCAGGGGTGAAGGGATAACAATAAACTTCCTGCCTAGAGATCTTGGGCTTTGTCTTCTGTTTTATCACCCTGGGAGGCTATGACAATAAAAACTCAATTTACCAAGATTGGCAAATGCTTTCTAGGCAAAACCCAATTTCAAAGCTATTCTAATTTTCCTGGATTTCTGTTTTTATTAGATTTGGCCTCTGAATATTTCTTACTAAATTGTTTCGCTGATGCACTTTTAAAAGGTTTTCGTATTTTATGTGGCATTTTGAGATGTTTCTAGTTGGCCAAGGTACCTATCCTGTCATTATTTATTGTCTTATTCAATACATGTGTACTCAGAGAGTGCCTTCTGTGTGGCAGGAGCTATCCTTATTGCTGGGGCTGCCGTGATGGTTGAGATCCATGCTCTGCCCTGAGGGAACTGCCTGCCCACAGCAATTCAGGAGTCATTTCAGTTTACTTAAGATACTTGGTTTTAATGGATTTAGTAGCTGCGATACGGTATCTCACAAAAATACATAGCCCGACTGCTTTGTTCAGGAGTGAAGCTGTGGAATTGAAGAAGTCTGATACACCAGAGCTGGGTGGGATGTTAGAGATGGTCTAGTCCATAGGGTTAAGGCTGTGCTCCCTGGAGTTACCCTAGGCAGAGCTGCTGAGAACAGCCCTCCAATCTGTGTCCTGCACAAAAAGCTCCTGCTAGGGGAATCGGTGGGGGCTGAAATTCAGCCTGTGCTGAGCTTTCTAAGCCACCACCTTGATGCCTGGCTGCCTCTGCTTGGAGGATGAGACACATTTTTCTCATTTGTACAAAGGCAGAACGTAGATTAACAGGCCCAGGGATGTTATTTAGCTAAGAGAGTAAGGGGGATAACTGTGGCCAGGGCTCTGGGATCTCTTCCTAGACTCTTTTGGCTTGGACACTCACTTTTACCTATTATATGTGTGGTTTCTTCAGTGAGAGGAATGTATCTTGGACCCCAAAATCACTAAGCTAAAAGGAAAAATTAAGCTAGGAACTGCTCAGGGCAAACCTGCCTCCCATTCTGCTCAAAGTCACCCCTCTGCTTACTGAGATAAATGCATATCTGATTGCCTCCTTTGGAGAGGCTAATCAGAAACTCAAAAGAATGCAACCTTTGTCTCTTATCTACCTGTGACCTGGAAGCCCCCTTCTCGCTTCAAGCTGTCCCACCTTTCCAGACCTAACCAATGTTCATTTTAAATATATTGACTGATGTCTCCTGTCTCCCTAAAATGTGTAAAACCAAGCTGTGCCCTGACCACCTTGGGCACATGTCATCAGGGCCTGTCATGAGGCTGTGTCCTCAATCTTGGCAAAATAAACTTTCTCTCTCCCTTCCTTTCTTCCTTCCTTCCTTCCTTCCTTCCTTCCTTCCTTCCTTCCTTCCTTCCTTCCTTCCTTTCTCTTTCTCTCTCTTTGTTTCTTTCTTTCTCTTTTTTCTCAGGCTGGAGTGCAGTGGCGCGATCTCTGCTTACTGCAACCTCCGCCTCCCAGGTTTAAGCAATTCTCCTGTCTCAGCTTCCTGAGTAGCTGGGATTACAGGTGTGTGCCACCATGCCTGGCTAATTTTTGTATTTTTAGTAGAGACGGGGTTTCATCATGTTGGTCAGGCTGGCCTCAAACTGCTGACCTCGTGTTCTGCCCCCCTCAGCCTCCCAAAGTGCTGGGATTACAGGCGTGAGCCACTGCGCCTGGCACTGGCAAAATAAACTTTCTAAATTAACTGAGACCTGTCTCAAATTTTGGAGGTTCACACTTCCAAAAACTTATTTTAAAAACTAATACAAGGTTTTTGATGCTTTTAAAAAGATCAATAATAATATGACTTCTCCTTCATCCATCTAGCATCAGTGCTGGAATCCCAAAGAGGGAAAGTAATTTGGTGGCTTAATTCAGTGAGGATCACAGATAGTCGAAGGAATCTAGCTATGGGTTGCGGGGATGATGAGGAGAGTAGTCCAGCCTGGCAGGGAGATGTGGAGGCGTCGGTATTCTGGCTGGAGATGCAGCTCAGGGTAAAGTGGAGGAGGAGGTGAAAGGGGTCTCCAGACATCATCCTGTAGGCCAGTGGCTTCCTTCCAACTTGTCTATTGATGGTTTATTTTTTTTTCTTTGAGATGTGTTCTTGCTCTGTTGCCCAGACTGGAGTGCAGTGATGCTATCATGTGTCACCGCAACCTCAAGTTCCTGGATCAAACGATCCTCCTGCCTCAGCTTCCCGAGTAGCTGGGACTACAAGTGCGTGCTGCCACACTCAGTTAATTTTTAAAATTTTTTGTTAAAACAAAGTTTCACTATGTTGCCTGGGCTACAGAATTTCACTAGGTTGCCTGGGCTGGTCTCAAACTCCTCGCCTCAAACAATCAGCCTGCGTCTGCCTCCCAAAGTGCTGGGATTGCAGGTGTGAGCCACCGTGCCTGGTCCGATGCTTCTTTTTGTCTATTTATTTTTCTCAACGAAAATACTTTCCCCCTCTTATTATATCAATAAACTTAATGATAGTAAAGAATTCGAAAAATATTTTAAAATGTAAAGAAAAAGAAGTCACCTGAAGTCCTATCTCCGTGAAATAACGATTGGTTTGATTATATCCTTGTATGCATTTTTAGATATATGATTTTTCATATATGGGATCATATAATACATGGTGATTTATAGGTGATATTTAAATTTATTTTTATTTTTTATTGTGGTAAAAGACTTATCACATAAAATGTACCGTCTTAACCATCTCTAAGTGTACAGTTCAGCGGTGTTAAGTACATTCACAGTGTTGTGCAACACAGCCTCCAGAACTCTTTTCATCTTAAGGAACTGAAACTCTACCCCCATGAAACAGTAGCACCTCATTTTCCCCTCTCTCCAGCCCCCGGCCACCACCATTCCACTTCCTGTCTCTATGAACGTGGCTGCATTAGATACCTCATATAAGTGGAATCATACAGTATTTGTCTTTTTCTCCTCAAGGCTCATCCATATTGTAGGATGTGACAGGGTTTCCTTCCTTTTGAAGGCAGTGATATTTTTAGAGGGCACTGTTTCTTTTTATCTTTTCTTTTCTTTCTCTCTTTCTGTTTTTTTTTTTTTTTTTTTTTTTTTTTTTTTTTTTTTTTTTTTTTTTTGAGACAGAGTCTTGCTCTGTCGCCCAGGCTGCAATGCAGTGGCATGATCTTGGCTCACTGCAACCTCTGCCTCCTGGGTTCAAGTGATTCTCCTGCCCCAGCCTTCCGAATAACTGAGATTATGGGCGCCCACCACTAGGCCCAGCTAATTTTTGTATTTTTGGTAGAGACGGAGTTTTACCATGTTGGCCAGGCTGGTCTCAAACTCCTGGCCTCGGACAATCAACCCGCCTCAGCCTCCCAAAATGCTGGGATTACAGGCGTGAGTCATCCACCTGGCCCTTTTGAAGTGTAAATCTCTAGGGAGATAGTACTCTATCTAGTCTTCAGGCACTGGTTTAACCTGGGGATTTACAGGTGGTGAGCATTTAATCTCTCTTCTGGAGATAAGAGAAGTTTTACTATCCTTTTGGATCATGCAGTTAACTACACAAAGGGCTATAAATCTTAATTCTCAAGGTATGTGAAGAATTTTGGGAGGTCAGGTAGGGCTTTTACTGGAACATTGAGAATTCACTGAAATGGACTGTTTTATTTCCCTACACTCAAATAACCAACATTAATAGATTATAACACATTCTTTCATAGCTTTCTTTATGATCATGTCACTATACATAAATTTAGTTTCACATATAAGAGTTTTTTTCTTTGTTTTGTTTTTTTATTTTTTGTTTTTGAGACAAGGTTTCTCTCTGTTGCCCAGGCTGGAGTGCAGTGTTGCGATCTCAGTTCACTGCAACCTCCACCTCCCAGGTTCAAGCAATTCTCCTGCCTCAGCCCCCGAGTAGCTGGGATTACAGGCACCCACCACCACACCCAGCTAATTTTTGTGTTTTTTGTAGAGACAGGGTTTCACCATGTTGGCCAGCTGGTCTTGAACTCCTGATCTCAGGTGATCCGCCCACCTTGTCCTCCCAAAGTGCTGGGATTACATGTGTGAGCCACCGCACCCGGCCTAAGAGGTATTTTTATATAATGTAATTGCATTATAAAAATGGGATAATGATGTATGCTTTCTGCATTTTATTTCTTCTTTGTTTATCATGAACATTTCTTCAAGTCAACTGATAGAGATAGATCTAAATCATTATTTTTATTTATTTATTATTATTATTTTTTTTAGACAGAGTCTCGCTCTGTCACCCAGGCTGGAGTGCAGTGGTGCGATCTCGGCTCAATGCAAACTCCGTCCCCCGGGTTCACGCCATTTTCCTGCCTCAGCCTCCCATGTAGCTGGAACTACAGGCACCCACCACCACACCCGGTTAATTTTTTTTGTACTGTTTTTGGTAGAGACGGGGTTTCACCGTGTTAGCCAGGATGGTCTCGATCTCCTGACCTCGTGATCCGCCCGTCTCGGCCTCCCAAAGTGCTGGATTACAGGAGTGAGCCACTGTGCCTGGCCTGATGCTTTTATTTCTATGGCAGATTCCCAGGAGTGAAACTGCTGGGTTGCAGGGCATATGTATATTTAATTTAAATAGCTATTGCTACATTGTTTTCCAAAACAGCAATAGCAATTCACACTTCACATTAGTAGTAAATGAGAGCAGCCTTTCCTGGCATCCCTAACGGCCTCAGGCACTATCACTTTAGTTTTGGCCCCACTAATAATAGGATACTAGTAGGAACTTCAAGAGCTCTAGTGGATCTTCAGAGGCAACTTAAGGGCTTCCTCATGAGGGAGTGGTAGCTCACGTGGGTGAGACTCCTGGTCCCTTACCCCATTTCTGCCAGAGCCCTGTATTTTTCATATATCAGGCTTCCTCATAAGGTTTTATTTTAAAGAAGGGTTCTAGGAATAAAGGGATGTTTGAAAGCCTCATCTCTAAGCAGTGAAGTGGTGAAGGTTGAACAGAGTGGTGATGTGATGAAAACCTGGACTTTAAGGAGACCTGGAGCCTGGAGAAGGGGTCCTGGAGTGGAGACAGAGCACCCCGCCGGGAGGCTGGTGCCCTGGGTGAAAGAATGAGGATGTGACCTGGGGTGGAGTGGGGTAGCAGGAAGAGGGCAGATGTGTGCCCAAGGATGAATATGCAGGGTTTGTTGGCTATAGGGTAACGGTGGGAAGGAGGTAGGACAGAGCTTAGAGAGGGGGTCTGGGATGCCTAGGTATGGCTCCTGGGTGGTCAGGATGCCAGTGATGACATGCCTGGAGACAGCTCCAGCTATCCTGACACCTAGGGACCTAGTCCAGGTGGTGAGCAGGGACAGACCAAGTGGAGCCTGAAGAGGAAGCTAGGAGGCGGGAGCTGTTTTGCCCCACCCCATTATAGGCAGTGCCTAGGGGGAGGGAGTCAGGGAGGGGCTCACTGCTGGAGCTCCTCTTGCTTCATACCAGGAAGGGTGTGGCAGGAGAGCAGGGAGCAGACAAGGAGAAACCTGGTGAGCCAATGGCCATTGCTCAGTGGGCTGTCCAAGGAGATCCTTTCTCTGTCCTCTGAGCACCCAGCTTCCCTGCCTGTGTCCTCCCTGAGTCCAGGGGACAGCAGCCCAGCCCTCTGTCCAGAAGAATGAGGGAGGCTGGGGAGGGCCCCAGGGGACCCCTTTCCAGTCCTCCTCCACAGGAAGGAAGAGCCACAGCATCAGAAAGCCCTTCTCCTCCCTCCAGGCTCAGTTTAGGGTTTTCAGCTAGGAAGAATCCTACACAGATGCCCCCCTCAATGAACGCCTCTTCCCCGGCCTCGTCTTATGGCCTGTGGTGCCTGCTCCTCCTCTGGGAGCTCTGCACCTCGCATAAAGTTGCAACCTTTAGTACCCTGGCACTGAAGAGTGCGGATGCAGCTTTCCTGAGCCAGGCTGCGTGGCTCTGAAGGCTTCAGGTGGCGGTGCAGTTCTACACCTAGGAGAGGGGAGGGATGGGCCCTTCAGTTCTGATCATTCTCTGCAGCGTGCGAAGCCTGAGACTGAGTTCCTCATGGGTTACCTAGGGCCTTATGACTGCCACAGGCCTCAGCACTTTTGCTTCTGTGGGCGCTTTCCTTCATAGAAAACTGTTAAAAATAACATTTCATGACTGCATTGGTATAAAGACAAATACAAGCCAAGATGAATTCACTATGACAGATTCATTATTATTATGTTCAAATTCCTCTGCTTGTAAAAGAAACGAAAATTAATCATTTTGTTGGGCCTCAGGGCTATACCTCCAGTGCCTAATGGGCGCCCATCCTGCCTGGGGGCCAGCACACCTCACAGGGCAGGTGGGTGCAGAGGGAAGGAGGTGGAGGTGTTTCTTTTTTTTAGACGGAGTCTCGCTCTGTCACCAGGCTGGAGTGCAGCGGTGTGATCTCGGCTCACTGCAACCTCCGCCTCCCGGGTTCAAGCGATTTTCCTGCCTCAGCCTCCCAAGTAGCTGGGACTACAAGCGCGCGCTACCACGCCTGGCTAATTTTTGTATTTTTAGTAGAGATGGGGGTTTCACCATATTGGCCAGGATGGTCTCCATCTTTTGACCTTGTGATCTGCCCGCCTTGGCCTCCCAAAGTGCTGGGATTACAGGTGTGAGCCACTGCGCCCGGCCTGAGGTGTTTCTTCTTAAGGAAAAATAGCCTACACTTTCTTCCTTTTTAAAAAATATTTTATCGAGATATAATTCACATACTGTAAACCTGACCCTTTAGAAGTGTACAGTTTAGTGTTTTTAAATGTATCCAGAATTGTATAACCATCATCGCTGTCTACTGTCAGCATATTCTTATCACCCCCAAAGAAATCTATTACCCCTTATCACCCACTTCTCATTCCTCCCTCCTCCTGGGAGGGAGGTGACAGAGACAGACCCTATCTCAGTGCCAGCAATCCTGGCATTATTGTGGCTCTCAACTCCCTCTGAGCTTCTTTACTTTACAAGGGTCACTCCATTAGCTCTGTGCAGTTCTGTCTGAAGCATTGAATTATTTGGCTCAAGCTCCAAATAGCTTCTTTCCAATTCCCACATTTCTCTCTCCCTGAGCAAAGGAGGGTACAGGAGATCTCACTTATCTCTTGCCGTCCTGGAAAATCCAGCTGTCCAATCAACTGGGCCGGGATCTAGAACATAGCTCACTATGCATGTGGCATGTTGTCATACCTCTACAACAGCACCTGATCATAACCACCTGTTTACCTGTCTTTCTGCACCTGAACCTGTCTGTCTGTGTGGGAACCTCCCCTGGCACAGTGGTCCACGCAGGCTCAGTAGTAGGGGTGCAGTAGAGCATAATGGTTAGAGCTCAGATTTTGGAATAAGGTGGAATCAGGTTCAACTCCTCCCTGTGCCATTGCTAGCGATGTGACCATGGGCAAGCTACTTAACCACTCTGATCCTTAATTTTGTCATCTTTAAGTGAAGATACACTGGCTGGGCTTGGTGGCTCAAACCTGTAAATCTCAGCACTTTGGGAGGCTGAGCTGGGAGGATTGCTTGAGCCCAGGAGGTCAAGATCAGCCTAGGGAACATAGTAAGATCCCGCCTTTACAAAAAATTTAAAAAAAAAAAAAAATAGCTGGGTGTGGTGGCACGCAACTGTGGTCCCAGCTACTCCAGAGGCTGAGGTGGGAAGATTGCTTGGCCTACAAGTTAGGGACCGCAGTGAGCTGTGATTGCACCACTGCATTCCAGTCGGGGTGACAGAGACCCTGTCTCAAAAAACAAACAAACAAACAAACAAACAAAAAACAAAAAACCCCAAAAAACAAAAAACCAACAACCAAAAACAAAAAAAACCCCGACAACACAACAAAGATTCCATCTAGACTGTGGACTTTGCAAGGGCAGAGCCCCGTTAGTCTTGTCACTCTGATATCCTAAAACCTGACCTCAACAATGGAAAAAAAAAAAATTTTTGCCACAGGGACTGTGGGTAGGGAGGGGTGGAACAAAAGAATGTAAAATTCAGTTTGTCACCATGTGAGGTTATTATTTTGAAGAAAACAGTAAGAAAAACAATAGAGTCAAGTTAGCTGAGCCAAGCACAGTGGAGAAATGAACCCATTGCTCCTTGGACCATCTGTTCATCTTGAACACCTGGGGATGAGGGAACAGTTAGGGAGGAGGGAGGCTGCCTGGGACACCTCTAGGAGGATCTGGGCAAAGGGAGAAGTGATGGAGCTGGGGTGGAGCTCATCCACCCCAGCTGGGTGGGAGGGCGGTAATGGAGTGAAAGGCGCCGGTGAAGCCTGCCGCCTGGTGGAAGACGTGAGTGTTCCTGGACAAGAGGCTGGTGGTTGGGGTGCGAGCAGATGTGCCCACTGTGGTGGGCAGTTGGCTTGGCCTTCCCTGAGAGAAGGGAAGTCTATTGCATGGGGCAATAAACTTAGAAAATTTGAAAAGATGCCATGACAGATACAAAAATAACACAAAAAATTCAAAATTCTACCATCCTAACAGCGATTTCCAGTCGGGTTTTCATGTTATCTTCCCGTGCCTCTGGCTTGTGCATTATTATACTCATGGAGAGTGTACCATTTGTCATTCTACTGCTTTTGTTTGACCCAGCGACATGAATCTGTCCCTCCCACCATATGCATTAGAGGCAGCTCCTCTCTGCCACCCCACTAGGCGTCCCTTCCCTTTCGTTGTATAGTTATCCTAGGGATGCAATGGAAAACTATTCTCCTAGTGTGCATGTGTTGTCTGTATTAGGGTGTCGACTGCCACTGGACGGCACTGCTCACTGGGCTGGCAGCTGGTGGGTGCTTGGAGCAGAGAAAGAAGTTTCTACTCACAGGAAGGCTTGAGCAGGGACTAGCTGGGACCTCGGGTGCTGACAGTGAGAAAGCTGAGGGGTCAGCCATGAGGGCTAGTTCTACCCTGTCTCCTGGGAACCCACCAAGGCCCTTTGCCTGGTTCCTTCTCTTGCTCTTGCCCTGTGGCCAGCACCCCTGACAACAAATGCCATGCTCTGGCAATTCTCCAAGTCTGGCTCGTCCCCTGTCCTCCGCTGCAGACTCCCCTTTCCTTCTGTACTTTTCTGGCTCCTCCAGAATACACCCCCCGCCGACCCCGCTGCCTTCATCCCTCCATTCCAGAAACCCTGTCCTAACTCCAGCTTTGATTAGTAGCAATACTGGTGTATGTGTCTGTTTTTGCACAAGCACCCTGTTGTTTTGGTTAAAGTTGGTTAACCAAGCTTTAGCGGTTGCTCACTACCTGGGTGATGGGACAATTAGCATACCCCAAACATTGGCATCACACAATATACCCTCGTAACAAACCTGCACATGTACCCTCTGAATCTCAAATAAAAGTGGAAAGTAAACACGCAACCTCATAGCAACAGAAAAACTGATTGAGATTGGGAGGGCTCATTCCTAGCCATTGTTTTATGGGAGAAAAATGTCAATCCCTGTATCTTGGTGTTTGCTTCACACATTAATAAAATACTGGGGTGAATACCTGTTTTATATGTAAAAGTTTTCAAAATTTACTGCATTAAAAAGCACTGGAACTATGTATTTAATGTATTTTGAAAAAAATTAGAAAAACACTACAAAATATCAAATACAACACAAAAATTTCAAATCTCCAGCCAAGCAAAAGGCCCCAAGTGCCTGCTCTCAGTCTCTTAGGTGAGGGAAGAGACTTACTAATAGTCTGCCCTGAGGAAACCACTCCCCGGAATGGGTCCAAACACCTCCCTTTCCCCGCAAAACAGGCATTTCTATTTTCCTACCAATTTTCCTAGGAAGGCATAATTACCATTGTGATGACAACACACAGACCCTTCCTGCTGATGTTCAGCGTGTGCTGATGTCCCTTACTTCTGGACATTCTGGGTGTCCTTTCCTCCCCCTAGTTACAGATTGCTTGTGCAAATACGTTAATAAATTCCGCTTGTAGCTGTGAAATTATTAAGAGTGTGAGTTATTACAGATCGTTCTGTGGCTAGAGCTCAGCGCTGGACTCTGTTTCATGTTTTGAACAGTGCCCTTTGTGTGCAGCTCAGAGCCACAGTGTTAGTTTAGGAACATACAACTCTACCATGCAATGCGTGATCAGGAAACGGTTGAATTTGGTGAGTAACAACTCTGTCAGAGGCCAGGCCTTGTGGCTCACGCCTGGAATCCTAGCACTTTGGGAGGCTGAGGCGGGAGGATAACTTGGGCCCAGGAGTCTGAGACCGGCTTCGGCGATATAGTGAGACTTTGTCTCTACAAATAATTAAAAAATTAGCCTGGTGAGGTAGTTTTCTCCAGTGGTCCCAGCAACTCAGGAGGTTGAGGTGAGAGGATCACTTGAGTCCCAGAGGTCGAGGTTGCTGTGATCATGAGACTGCACTCCAGCCTGGGTGACAGAGAGATACCCCGTTTCTAAAAAACAAAACAAAACAAGACAAAACAAACAAAACAAACAAGAAACAACTTTAAAATGTTTAGAAGAAAATATAGAAAAAGATCGTTATGACCTTGGGGGTGGTGAAGGTTTCCTTAAGCAAGAAGAAAGAACATAGCCCAGAAAAACGCTTTACTGCATTTAAATTTAAAATTTACGTTGATCAAAAAGCACCATTAAAAATACAGAGCTAGACCCTGCCTCAAACAACAACAAATAGGCAAACAAAAAACTTTCCAAGAAACTGAGAAGAATCTTAAAAAAAAAAAAAAAAAAAAATCTGTGGGTGTGGGTGTGTGTCAATCTCCCCAGCCTCCTGCCTCAAATTTAGGAATAACAATCTTTTCTTGGTTCTCCCATTTGAGGTCAGGGCCTGGGCCTGGGAATGAGGGAGCCCATAAGGTCAGGCTGACCCGGGCCCTGGACGCTGGCATCTACCCTTCATGTGGCAGGAGACCAGGCCGGCCCGGGGCTGCCACTACCGGTCCTTTGGCTCCCCCTGCCGACCATCCAGTCTCCACTCGGCGTGGTCCTGCCTGCGGAGAGGCCTGAGGGGGTCAAGCAGAGTGCTGGGATTGCCAAGGGAGAAACCGATGGCCAGACGTTTGAACAACAGCTGGCTGGAGCAGAAGCCAGACCCCTCTGCTCTTCTTTAGGGTCAAATCTCCAGTCACATTGCCCCAGTGATGGGCAGCCCTGCCCTGTAAGGAAAAGGCTGAGCTAGACTTCTCAGTCCCAGTTTGTCTTCCATACTGCTGTTACATTTGCCTTTTTGGGCTGGGTATGGTGGTTCACACCTGTAATCCCAGCACTTTGGGAGTCTGAAGAGGGTGGATCACTTGAGGTTAAGAGTTCGAGACCAGCCTGGGCAACATGGCAAAATCCTGTCTTTACTGAAAATACAAAAATTAGCCGGGTGTGATGATGTATGCCTGTAATCCCAGCTACTTGGGAGGCTGAGGCAGGAGAATTGCTTGAACCTGGGAGGTAGAGGTTGCAGTGAGCCAAGATCATGCCACTGCACTCCAGCCTGGGGGACAGAGTGAGACTCACTCTCAAAAAACACCAATCAACCACACAACAACAACAAAAAGAAAACATTTGCCTTTTTGGCTAACAATACTGGTCTGTAGCTTAAAATCCTATATTGGCTTCCTATAGTGCCCATAGAACAAGTTCTGACTCCTTAGGCTTGCACCCAAGGCCCTTCTCAATTTTTCCTCAGTCTTTTCTTCTGTTCATTTTTTCAGCAATTTGTCCCCTTCCCTAAGCCTGGATCTGTGCCTTGGACAGAGATATTTTTAGAGACAAAAGAAACCTTTGCTCCAGTTATGTGTAGAGAAGGCTGGAGTTATGACAACATGTGAGTGCGAGGTGTTATTTGGCCTGATGGCTCAGGCAGAGGAATAACAGCTTATGATCTGTTTGAAAGTTTAAACTGGAAACAAACAAAATGCACCATAGCATAATAAAGGCAGTACTAATATTTTACAAAGAGGATGTTGAAGTTGTATTAATAGGGGGATGTGCTTCCTTTGTGTAGAAATACTGATTATTGTGGTGAGCGGTGTTTGCCAAGCACCAAAGTGAGGATAAAACATCCACTAGCCCCATTTCTATGGTGCCAAATGCAGCGGCCTCCCTGCAGTTTTGCTAAGGACACCCCCTGCTGGCAGAAAGAGGGAGCGTGGCACACATGCCAGACACTCGCCCTGGTCTCCTGATCTTGCCATGCCCTTCTGCACCTCCATGATCTGTTCATGCAATTTCTTCTGTCTCTTGGTATCCTCCTCCACCCCCAGGCTTCCATACCTAGCTCAAATGGGACCTTCTTGGTGACAACTCAGGTCCCTGTGCTTCTCTCCTATTGTACCCAATATACTCCTCTACAGTTGTCCTTAATACACCCTAGTGAAAGGATCAGTGTACAAGCCTGGCCCCCTCCACTTCCCCTTTCTTCTACTTCCCACCTCCTGTTATCCAGACCGAAGGCTACTCGGAGTGACGGACAACGTCATCCTCATCTTCATTTAGCACAGTTGTCACATGGTGGGTACTCAGTAAATCTTTGCTGGCTGGATGAACACACTTCCACATGGTGGAGGGTTGTGGAATAAGGGCAGAGGAGAGTTCCTGTGAAAGGTGTTTTTATGTTGTATTCTGACCCACACAAATCTTGGAAGATGAGTTCAGCTCTGAGGCAAAGAGGTGAATTGAATATTTGAGATCAGGCCCAACAGACAGGTCTCAGACTGCAGGTGCTAGGCAGAGGGTGTCCGCCAGTCATGATCGCAGGAAGGCAGTGAGGGCTCAGTCCTGCTGAGGAAGCCAGGGTGCTGGTTCACTGCTGTGTCCCTCACACCCAGCTCCATGCGTGGAGCACAGCATGTGCTTGCTAATCACTACCAACTTGTTGAGTGCTCAGGACATGGTGGCGTGCAATTGGAAACAAAACTCAATTCTCTTCAAATGTGCTCCAGTGAACCCACATTCTTATTCTTTTTTTTTCCTGGATGCAAACTTGGCAGGTCCCATAGCTTTTCTAGTCAATCTTAGGCCTCAATTTTCTTTTCTTTTGTTTTTTTTTTTGAGACGGAGTCTCACTCTGTCACCCAGGCTGGAGTGCAGTGGCGTGATCTCGGCCCACTGCAACCTCTACCTCCTGGGTTCAAGCGATTCTCCTGCCTTAGCCTCCTGAGTAGCTGGGACTATAGGTGCATGCCACCATGCCTGGCTCATTTTCTTTTCTTTTTTTTGTATTTTTAGTAGAGACAGGGTTTCACCGTGTTAGCCAGGATGGTCTCCATCTCCTGACCTCGTGATCCACCCCCCTCTGCCTCCCAAAGTGCTGGGATTACAGGCCTGAGCCACCACACCAGGCCAGGCCTCAATTATCAGGCTGTGAAAAGTCTGGCCTGAAGTTCAATCTCTTGTTCTCAAAGGCCCTCTCTTGTCTGGACTGGCGCTTGCCCTGCAGCAGGGAAGGGCAAGTGAGTAGCTTCTTCACTGTCTCCCCTCTGTCCTTTCAGCTCTCCTTCCCCACACCGTGTGTCCTCTGGCTCTTCTAAGTGGGGGAGGCGGGAGGAGAGGCAGTGGTCACAAAGGTCTTCTCACTGGCATGTTTACAATCTGGCTTTCGTGGCCTCCTTGGGTGGTGGATACTTGAATGCTGACCCCTGGGGCGGCCTTCCCAACTCATGATCTCCTGATGTAGATGCTGCTTTCTTCAGGTGGCCTCCCGGCCCCTGCCCATGGCTTCCAGGAGAAGTCTCCACACAGACTCCTAGAGGGGTGGCCCTGTCCTATAGGCAGGCTCCCTTTGTGGGGATCCCTATCTGGTCACAGGACCCCAGCATTGCTCCAACATCAGTCGGCTTCAGCCTCACTCCTTCAGCCTCACGCCTCTTACAGACGCTCTCCTCATCTGCTTTGGGGCAGGCAGCCTCTTGCCTTTGGACTTTTATAGGTGTGAGTCCGGAAGCATTTCCGGTATCCTCCAATTCTACAGGACACAGCCTACGCCCTCTGAGGGGTTCTCTTACAGCTCTTCTCACTTGGTTGAAGGGGGAAGGAGGCAGCTTGCCCTTCTCCGTGGAGGTGGGGGTGGGCAGCACGTGGCGCCCTCCCCCTCCCCCTCTCTGAGCAGTCCCCAGCCTTTCCTTTCCTTGAGGTGAGGGGTAGATAAGTCACTGAACTGTGTTTTCGATTCACCTCCTACCTAGAAATTTCTCCATAGGTGGTCAAAAGCCTCTCTTAAGAATATATAGAAACTCAACGCCCTTTGTCCTCAGCTTTGAGACCACCATAAAAAAGGAGCGGGTGACAAAGTTCTATTTTAGCATTCCGTTACATAAGGGTTTGTAGAATGAATTGTGAACAACCGGACTTAGAATAACGGGGCCTGGGGGTGAGGTTTGCTTCCAGGAGGGCTTCTGGGTGGGAAATGGGGCTGTGGGAGTGGAAGGGAGGGGTGGCAGGGGGCAGCAGGGAAGCCGGCTCCAAACCCCCAGGCAGACGTCTGCTTGAATCTTGGCTTTCTTTTTTCTTGGTTATGTGTTCTTGGGAAAGTCACTTGTTCTCTCACATTTGCCTCATCTCTAAAATCGGGACTATTACAGTTAGGATTAAAGAGATAATGTCTACAGGACACGCTTCACTCTGGTAGTGTCATTTTTGTTATTCCTACTCCTTGGGTGTGTGTGGGGGGTCTGTGCCAGCAGGAAGGGAGTAGGTGGGGCGCAGGCCTTTTGGCTCTGCTGGAAGCACCAGGAGGAGGATGGGTAGGAGGAGGGAGACATGGGGGGAGGGATTCAGTGCAGAGGTGAAGCCAGTTTCTGGCCCCTGGGTGGAGTGGCTGCTGTGGGAGAAAGCCGTCCCCACTGAGTGTGTCCTCACCCTGTGCCTCACCGACAGCCTTCTCATTCCGTGACTGTGTGGGAGACCCAACTCAGCCTCGGGCCTGGCCTCTGCAGAGTGGCCCTCGTGGGCAGGGTCCTGTGCCCTCTGAGACTTCTGGGTTTCTTTCTTCCCCCTTCCCCTCTTCAGGGCCAGCTGCTGCTCTCTGGCTGACCCGCCACAGGGATCTGGGCCTTGACCCAGGCAGCTGACTCATGTGCTCTTTGGATTCTCTGGCAAAAAATGTCGCAGCCTCCCCCATCCTGGTCTTGGAAATGAAAACTCTTGTTCAAAGAGCTGGTGAAGATAGTCAGCTGCACACAGCTGTTGGGTCAACTAGGACCAGGTGGCAGGTGTGAAAGGGCTCAGTAAGTTCAGAGCATCCTGCAAAGGGCCGTGGAAGCTAGCTGGTCTTTGGTGTCATTCCTGCATTCATTTTCACCAACACAGGTCTGACTACCATCTCTTCCTGTTTCTGATAACCTCATTCCTAGCGGAACGTTCTCTCCCCATTTTTAGTGGTTCTGGTGGTGCTCCCAATCATGCTGCCTCACTCCTACCTGTCACAGCACAGGCCTGGCTGATCCGAGAGCCCTGTCCCCTGATGCCTGGCATCCTGACCATGCCTACCCTGCTCAGCCCCTTGTAGTCCTATGACAGAGGAAGCAACTGAGAGGTGGTGACTGATTGCCTGTGCGGACCCGGGTGTCATGTGGCTGTGCATACAGGGGTGATATAGCAAGAAGGGTTTTGTAGTTGAGAAAAAATTGAATTTGGAAGCCAGAAGTTGGGTCCGGGTGATGTGGCTTCCTAAAGACACTTTAGAGACCATGTGATATGGTTTGGCTGTGCCCCCACCCAAGTCTCAACTTGAATTGTATCTCCCAGAATTCCCATGTATTGTGGGAGGGACCCAGAGGGAGGTAATTGAATCATGGGGGCCGGTCTTTCCTGTGCTAGTCTCATGATAGTGAACAAGTCTCACGAGATCTGATAGGTTTATTAGGGGTTTCCACTTTTGTTTCTTCCTCATTTTTCTCTTGCTGGCGCCATGTAGGAAGTACCTTAATCCTGCCAAGATTCTGAGGCCTTCCCAGCCATGTGCAACTGTAAGTCCAATTAAACCTCTTTTTCTTGCCATTCTTGGGCATGTCTTTGTCAGCAGCATGAAAACGGACTAATACACCATGTCAGGTAGCTGTGCTGGAGTTTCAGTAAGACAAAGTTGAGAACATGAGGGGAAACTGGGGGGCCTGTTCAGCAAAGATTCCCCCAGGCTGACATCCTCCGGAATGTTCTGAGGAAATGGCGTTCTCTGGGTCTTTTGCAACAAGTACCAACTTCACACAAATGAAGCATCAGAGGGCTCTTTTCTCCAAGCCTCAAATCCAGCTTCTGTGATGATGTCACTCTGGCCACAATAATTCTTGAAGAGGAGGGCATGTGACCTAAATTGGGCCAATCAGGGCCCCTTCCTGGGGGAAGGATGTGAGGGAAAGAATGTCCTCTCTCCTTTGGATTGCTACCAGTGAATGACGAAAGCTGTCTGTCTCACAAAGAAGCCCTCGTAGCGTGGAGAGTACAAGATCTCCCAAGAAAGAGAGATGGAGCATCAATGGCATCTAGAAGCCAGGTGACATTATTTGAGTCTTGGCATTTACCCCTGTGTCATCCAGTGCTGTGAGCTCTTTTCTCTTCTTTTATTTTCCTTTTTTAGAGACAAGGTCTTGCTGTATTGCCTAGGCTGAAGTACAGTGCCTATCCATAGGTGAGATCATAGCACACTGCAGTCTTGAACTCCTGGGCTCAGGTGATCCTCCCAGCTCAGTCTCCTGAGAAGCTGGGACTACAGGTGTGCATCATTGCACCCAGCTTCTCTTCTCTTCTCTTTTTTCTTTTCTTTCCTTCCTTCCTTCCTTCTTCTTTCTTCTTTCTTCCTCTTTCTTTCTTTCTCTCTTTCTTTCTCTCTCTCTTTCTTTCTTTCTCTCTCTCTCTCTCTTTCCTTCCTTCCTTCCTTCCTTCCTTCCTTCCTTCCTTCCTTCCTTCCTTCCTTCCTTCCTTCCTTCCTTCGTTCTTTCTTTCTTCCTTTCTTTCTTTCTGGAGTCTCACTGTGTTGCCCACAAGGGAGTAGAGCAATCTCAGTTCACTGCAACCTCCGCCTCCCGGGTTCAAGTGATTCTCTGTCTCAGCCTCCTGAGTAGCTGGGATTACAGGCGCACACCACCAAGCCTGGCTAATTTTTGTATTTTTAGTAGAGATGGGGTTTCACCATGTTGGCCAGGCTGGTCTTAAAGTCCTGACCTCAGGAGATCCACCCACCTCCGCCTCCCAAAGTGCTGGGATTACAAGTGTGAGCCACCGCACCTGGTCAGTTTCTCTTTTTCTCTGAAGTGAGTCTTAGTACAGGAGTTTTTCCCCTCAAAATATCCTAAGACATCCCTTCAGGAGCCCCCACGTTGACACAATGTCATAGCAACATGTACCCTTGGTGACTCTCCCCTGCCTCACTGTTTGAGTCACTGTCCTCTGCCCACACTTGTACCACTGCTTTCTGCCAACACACACACAACTGGGGAAATGGAAAGATTAATACTGTATTAAGGTCATATTTCCCACTTGGCCCTGTAAATGACTCTGGGA
This sequence comes from Theropithecus gelada, assembly GCF_003255815.1. Classification (NCBI taxonomy): domain Eukaryota; kingdom Metazoa; phylum Chordata; class Mammalia; order Primates; family Cercopithecidae; genus Theropithecus; species Theropithecus gelada. The sequence continues at coordinate 18,869,209 of NC_037668.1, read as the reverse complement.
GGTAGGTGGATTGGGCAGGTTGGGTTTACCCCTATTTTGCAGGTAAGGAAACAGAGGCTCAGGGAAGTGAAGAGCTGTGCCCACGCCTCAGGGATGGTGCCAGGGCTGAGATGGAAACCCAGGTGGTCTGGTGCCAGGCTGTGATGCAGTGCCACTGTGAGGCAGTGTGGCACTGCAGAAAGCAGCAGGGAGTTAGACTTTGACTTAGAAAGAGCAGCTAACTTCTTTGAGACTTAGTTTCATCAGCTGAAAAACTAGTGGTTTAGTCTGTTTTCTGTTGCTTTAGAATATCTGAAACTGGATAATTTATAAAGAAAAGGAATTTATTTCTTACAGTTCTGGAGACTGAGAAGTCCAAGGTCAAGGGGCTGCATCTGGTGAGGGCCTTCTTGCTGGTGGGGACTCCGCAGAGTCCTGAGGCAGCACAGAGCATCAGATGGTGTTGGGGCTGAGTGTGCTGGCTCAGGTTTCTCTTCCTCCTCTTATAAAGCCATCAATCCCACTCCCATGATTGCCCACTAATCCATTAATCCATTTATCCATGAATGGATTAGTGGATTTGTGGGGCCAGGGACCTCACGACCCAATCACCACGTACAGGCCTTATCTCCCAGTACTTCCACACTGAGGTTTACATTTCAACATGAGCTTTAGAGGGGCCAAATATTCAAGCCACAGCAATGGGATACAATATCTATCCTATAAAGCGGCCTTGAGTCTCAAAAGAGAGCATCCAATTTAAAAGGTACCTGGCCCACAGAGCGTGACACCATCACATTCTTGTGAAATGGCTCCTGAAGGTAAGGAGGAAGGCAAAATGTCTACACTACCCAGCCCGGCAAACAGCAAACACAAGGAAATACAAATGCCCTGGGTCAGTGCTCTGCACTCTGTTCTCTCTTAGACTAGTTTCTCTGCAGCCTGTGAAAGTGTGGGAGGACACCTGGTAACTGAGCAGTAATTTCCACACTTGAGTGGGCACCGGGATCACCAGAGGGCTTGTTAGAACACAGATCTCTGGGTCCCTATCCCAGAGGTCCTAACACAGGCAGGTCTGTGGTGGCCTGAGACTGTATTTCTAGTAAGATCCCAGGTGCTGTTGTTGCTGCCGTTCTGGGGACCACATTTTGAGAACTGCTGTCCTACAGGGTCTGCTCCTGGGAGGGCCCAGAGACAGGGTGTGGGGATCCCTTTGGGTTTTCTCTCCCAACCGGGCTTCACTGAGTGGTTTCTGGAGCCCACTCTGCATCCAGGCAGCTGGACCAGCGTCACTGGCAGCTTTAGAGAACACGGTTAGTGAAGAACCAGAAAAAGCAGGTGTCACATTTTTGGTGTTTGAATTTTATTTTATTTTATTTTATTATTTATTTATTTATTTATTTATTTATTTATTTAATTTTTTCGATGGAGTCTCACTCTCTTGCCCAGGCTGGAGTGCAGTGCTGTGATCTCAGCTCACTGCAACCTCTGCCTCCCGGGTTCAAGCAATTCTTCTGCCTCAGCCTACTGAGTAGCTGGGATTACAGGCACGCGCCACCACACCCAGCTAATCTTTGTATTTTTAGTAGAGATGGAGTTTCACCATGTTGGCCAGGCTGGTCTCAACCTCCTGACCTCACGATCTGCCTGCCTTGGCCTCCCAAAGTGCTGGGATTATAGGTGTGAGTGACTGTGCCCGTCCTGGTGCTTGCATTTTAAAAAGCCAGGGTAGAGATGCCAGATAATAAAGATTTGGAAGCATATGTAAGCCTTCCTTAAGCCTTCTATTGTGGCCCCGGCCAGTCCATATGGGACAACTGGTGGGGGTAGGAGCTGAGAGCACTGGGCTTGCAGAACAGCTCTAGCACTGAGATGGCCCCTCCTAGTGCTGATCAGCGCCAGCAGGAGGAACACAGGGCCTGGACACTTCAATGAGCCTCCCATTCCACCCACCAAAGGCCCACACGGGTGGTGGGGCCTGGAAACCGAGGAAGGCAGTGGTGCATGGAAGGGGTAGTCTTCCATCCCCTCCCCCAATATGGGCAAGAAGGAGGTTCCTGGCTACACAGGGTTACTACCAAACACACAACAGATTGTAGGGCTTATTTTATTTTATATTTTAATTTGATTTTGGTGTTTGCCTTCCTATCTGTCTGTCACTGTAAGGAAGCCAGAGCCCTGAGCTCTTCCCTGCTCTTCCCAATCTTTCTGTATCTAACAAGAGAATAAAGGATCATCAGGCAGAAAGTAGACATAAGAGAGAAGAAAGAGAAGACCAGGAGTGGTGCATGGCACATTCATTGTAACAATAAGAATAGCTCTTAACAGTGTCCATCAACATTGCTGGATGTCAGTCACAACAGGCATGGACAACAGATAAACAGCCACAACAAATCCCAACTTTCTCTAGAGCTGTAGCACCTACCGCATAGATTTTGTGTAGACCAAAAGGGCTTGCTGCAACCCAGGCAAAAATGTATGAAAACACAGATATGCCTAGACACTCTCAGGCAAAAGTAGTGAATCACAAGGAAAATAAAAAGATTGCCTATAAAAGAGCAATTCAAGTGAATCTCATATTTCTTAGAAGTTACAAGTGAGCAAAATCTTCAGTTTTTGAGGAAAGAAAAGGTTGTGCCTCAGAATTGCATAAATCTAATGAAGCAGCTAGCCATCTGTTAGGACACCAGAAAAATACCTCTAGATGTACAAAGGTCCCTAATATTCTCTTCTTGAAGTAAAGAATCATATTCTCTCTCTCTCTCTCTCTCTCTTTTTTTTTTTAGTTTGAGACAGAGTCTTGCTCTGTCGCCCAGGCTCCATTGCAGTGGCGCGATCTCGACTCACTGCAAGCTCTGCCTCCCGGGTTCCTGCCATTCTCCTGCCTCAGCCTCCCAAGCAGCTGGGACTACAGGCGCCCGCCACCGCGCCCAGCTGATTTTTGTATTTTTAGTAGAAACAGGGTTTCACCATGTTAGCCAGGATGGTCTGGATCTCCTGACCTCGTGATCCACCCGCCTCGGCCTCCCAAAGTGCTGGGATTACAGGCGTGAGCCACCATGCCCAGCCTCATATTCTCTTCTTGAAGTAAATTACTTGAAGAAGTATTACCCCTGACCAAAAGATGAATAAAATTTTTAAGAATTCTGGAATAGTGACTTAGAATTCTTGATGGTAAACCAATAAAACTGGTTAAACATACTGTTAGATCTAAATAATTGAAATATAATAATAAAATTTACTGTAACCTTAAAAAATAATTATTTCAAGAAAAAATAAAATGAAAACACAACAATTAATTAGCAACAATCAGGCTGGGTCCTGTGGCTCACACCTGTAATTCCAGAACTTTGGAAGGCAGAGGCGGTCGGATCACCTGAGGTCAGGAGTTCAAGACCAGTCTGGCCAACATGGTGAAACCGTGTCTCTACTAAAATCTGGGTGTGGTGGTGGGCACCTGTAATTCCAGCTACTCGGGAGGCAGAGGCAGAGGCAGGAGAATCGCTTGAACTCGGGAAATGGAGGTTGCAGTGAGCCGAGATCGTACCATGCATTTCAGCCTGGGTGACAGAGCAAGACTCCCTCTCAAAAAAGGAAAAGAAAAAAAAAAAAAAAGAGCAACAAGCAGAGTTTAAGTCACAAGTCATATTGCTGGACACCAGTAAGTAGCAAATAGATTGAGAAAGAGTAAAAGTGTATTAATTTCCTCATTTTGCATGAGGAGAATAAAAGGATATACATTTATTCTTAATTTTCAAGATCAGAATAATATTTGTGAAAATGTTTTTGAAAATCTTTAAAATACATGCAGGGAAAATGGAGAGCAAAATATGTTTTACAAATAACCGGAGAGCATCTGATAAAACAAAATAGGACACATACAGTGAAAGCAGAAAGCAAAGAAAAGGGTGAGGAAGTGTGAAAAAGAAAAAACAGGCTGGGTGCAGTGGCTCACACCTGTAATCCCAGCACTTTGGGAGGCCGAGGCGGGAGGATTGCTTGAGGCCAGGAGTTCAAGACCAGCCTGGCCAACATAGGGAGACTCCGTCTGTACAAAAAATAAAAAATTAGCTGGGTATGGTGGTGCGTGCCTATAGTTCCAGCTACTCAGAAGGCTGAAGCAGGAGGATCTCTTGAGCCCATGAGTCCTGAGCTGCAGTGCACTATGCCAATTAATTGGGTGTCCATGCTAAGTTTGACATCAATATGGTGACCTCCTGGGAGCAGGGGACAGCCAGGTTGCCTAAGGAAGGGTGAACTGGCCCAGGTTGGAAATGCAGCAGGTCAAAACTCCTGTGCTGATCAGTATTGGGATCACTCCTGCGAATAGCTACGGCACTCTAGCCTGGGCAACAGAGCAAGACCCGGGCTCTTAAGAAAAAGGAAAAAAAGAGAAAAGAATATCCACTATGCTCTGTTAACTTATATACAGGTAAGTTATATACTGTTACACATTGAATGATGCAAAATTGTATATACAGTACAATTCCAATTTTGTGTAAAAATGATAACTACTTCTCTAAACTTATGACAGCATTTCTCGTATTGCTTTCTGTAGAACGCCACTGTCTGTGAGATGTTTGTGAATAATCGTTCCAGAAAAAGGGATCTGGTAAAACAAGGCTAGGAAAATCTAAGCAAAACTATATAAAACCATTTCATTTTGTCAAGTCTTCTCAGTGCCTTATTGGATATTTTTTTCTATTTTGGCCACCCAACTCCTGGCCCCTCATCCTCCATGTATGGACTTCCTCGTCTCATCAGGCAGTGTCCATCTCCTATGGCTGAAGTGGACAATTCCAGTTCCTTACCTTTTCTCTTTCCTGGTGGCTTCACCAGTCAGATGGATGCACCTGTCTAGGAGCTGGAGCTGCGCTGGTTACCCCAGAAGCAGGGGTGGAGGGGAACACTTCCTGGCAGGGGCCAGCCATGTTTCTCAGTGCCCGTGCCATTCAGTGTTCAGAGTGACTATGCCAAGGTCCTCATCAGGCTGTTTCAGTGGTGTGATTTTGGCATTTCTTTTTGCGTAATTTTCCTTTGTTCTTGCCCACCTTCTAAACCCTAGTTCTCCAGTCTTCTTGAAGCTAGAATTATTTCAGTTGTTTTTAGAATACTAGAATCTAGTGTTATTTAAGGAAAATTTTGTTCTGCTCAAATCAGTTTGAGGCAGTTTCTGCTCCTCGCATTTCTGAATATTGACGGATGCATTATTATGCTAATGTGTACTGTGAATTTCTAAAAGGGAGAAATTTTCCAAAGTTATTTGTCTGTGCTTTTTCCCTTTTCTTTTCTGAAAACTTATTAATCTCCTGTGAAATTAGTATGCTGTGAAACATAAACTTATGGCTCTGAAAACGTCTGGGAGGAAATACAACAAATGAAGCATAAAGGGTATTTCATTCCCAATAATGGTTAAGGACTTGTGTTTGTGTCTCCCTTCAGAGATCCCATTAAAGGGGGACTATAGACCCATCACAGCAGAGATAATATAAGGTGGATCAGACAGTGGGTAGGAGACTTAAACATTTCCCCAAGCTGGAAAGGCAAAGGAGGTGTGCTGGTGGATAAAACAGAGTGGAGGAAGCCTCAGAACAGAATATGATGCCTGCAAAGGCCTGGGGAGGAGGTGGGGCTGACCTACACTTGGGCACCCCAGAGAGCTTTAGGGATGAGTTGACCATAGAGGGTGGAAGTGAGAAGGGACAGGCTATGCTAGGGTTAACTGAAAGTCTGTCCAGGCACCAGCTAGGGCAGTCAAACCCTTTTCCTCTCTTTCTTATCTGCTTGCAGAGCAATAGCTGCCTAGGTCCTGCTCTTCTTTAAAAAAATGAACACATACTCTGGCTCTTTTGCCTTGGCCCCCCAGAATAAAGCCTTCTCAGTTCCAGCATAAACAGCTGGTTCCTGTCAACTCACCCTCAAGTGAAGCTTGACAGGCCATATATGGTATTTTTTTTTTTTTTTTTTTTGAGTCGGGATCTCACTCTGTCACCCAGGCTAGAGTGCAGTGGTGTGATCATAGCTCACTGTAGCCTCAAGCTCCTGGGTTCAAGCAATCCTCCTGTCTTAGCTTCCCAAGTAGTGGGACTGCAGACATGTGCTTACATACCTGGCCAATTAAAAAAATTATTTTTTAGAGATGGAGTCTTGCTATGTTGCCCAGGCTGGTCTTGAACTCCCAGGCTCAAGCAATCCTGCTGCCTTGGCCTCCCAAAATGCTGGAATTACAGATTTGAGCCACTGTGACTGTCCCATAATTGGTACTTCTAAGCAACCTTCTTATGCAGAGGAGAAACCGTTGGGAAAATAGATATACATTCACAATAGCACAGTAAACCCTGCATGAATGTAAGAGCTATTTAGAAAAACTAACATAATCTTTTATTCTTAATAAAAGGTTATTTTTATATAGCATATAATAGCATAAGCTAGATAGCTTAACAGCAGAAATGTACTTCTCATAGCTCCTGATGCTCCAAATCCAAGATCAAGGTGCCAGCAGATTCAGTGTCTGGTCAGAGTCGGCTCCCTTGTTCGTAGATGGCAGTCTTTTCACTGTGCCCTCAAAGTGGAAGGAGTAAAGGGACTCGCTGCAGTGTCTTTATAAGGACACTAATCCCATTCATGAGGGCTTTACCTTCATGACCTAATCACCTCCCAGAGACCGCACCTACAAATACTATCATATTGGGGATTAGTTTTCAATATATGAATATTGGGGGCACAAACATTCAGTCTATAGCAAAAAGAAAAAAAAGAATTTTATTGACATGCTAGTAATATTATTCTGCAAGAGACAAGAGGTTGTAACTCTGGATCATTACAGAAAGAAGTGTCATCTTAGCTTTGTAGTAAACAATAACAATGTTTCATAATAATGTAAACACTACTTTCCGGTTTTTGATGATTTTTAACAGGTCTATAAACAAAGCCCCGGTGAAACCCCGTCTCTACTAAAAAGTACAAAAAAACTACCCAGGCGAGGTGGCGGGCGCCTGTAGTCCCAGCTACTCGGGAGGCTGAGGCAGGAGAATGGCGTAAACCCGGGAAGCGGAGCTTGCAGTGAGCTGAGATCCGGCCACTGCACTCCAGCCTGGGCGACAGAGCGAGACTCCATCTCAAAAAAAACAAAAACAAAAACAAAAACAAAAAAACAAAGCCCAAAGACTTATTATGATTCCAGAACAGAATGTCAGTGTTTTACATGACAGTGTTTACATGACACGTAAACTTGTAACTGACAGAAGGTGAGAGGAGGAAGGTGAGGAGGGAGGTTGGAGGGAAACGGGGAGACACACATATCCTCTTCTAGTGTGGGGAGTTCAGAGGCACTGTCTGAAAACAAAGGGAGGCTTAGACTTATTATTAAAAGTTACAAAGGTAGTCAAGAGAAGAACTAAAATTATAATATAACTATCAAAACTGCGGAGGAGAATAGAGCAGAGTTGGGAAGTAGAACAAAAGAGAGTTGCATCCCTATCTTTCATTGTAGGCATTCCGCAGATAATGTCTAAAGACAATGCATTAAGTAATAGAAACATAAGCCACATTATTAGAGTGATGGGAGTACACCAAATAAGTGAACGAGAAATTGTTAAAATGATTGATTCTTTTGAGAAGAGGGACTGCAGGTAGGACAGGGAATACTAATTTTATTATTTTTATTTTTAATTGTTATTATTATTATTTTTTATTTTACTTTAAGTTCTGGGATACATGTGCAGAGTGTGCAGGTTTGTTACATAAGTATAACATAGGTATACATGTGCCATGGTGGTTTGCTGCACCTATCAACCTGTCATCTAGGTTTTAAGCCCCACATGCATTAGGTATTTGTCCTAAAGCTCTCCCTCCCTTTGTCCCCTACCCCCTGACAGGCCCGGGTGTGTGATGTTCCCCTCCCTGTGTCCATGTGTTCTCATTGTTCGACTCCCATTTATGAGTGAGAACATGCAGTGTTTGGTTTTCTGTTTCTGTGTTAGTTTGCTGAGAACAATGGCTTCCAGCTTCATCCATGTCCCTGCAAAGGACATGAACTCATTCTTTTTTTTTTTTTTTTTTTTTTTTTTGAGACGGAGTCTCGCTCTGTCGCCCAGACTGGGGTGCAGTGGCCGGATCTCAGCTCACTGCAAGCTCCGCCTCCCGGGTTTACGCCATTCTCCTGCCTCAGCCTCCCGAGTAGCTGGGACTACAGGCGCCCGCCACCTCGCCCGGCTAGTTTTTTGTATTTTTAGTAGAGACGGGGTTTCACCGTATTAGCCAGGATGGTCTTGATCTCCTGACCTCGTGATCCACCCGTCTCGGCCTCCCAAAGTGCTGGGATTACAGGCTTGAGCCACCGCGCCCGGCCGAACTCATTCTTTTTTATGGCTGCATAGCGGGAATACTAATTTCTTATTATAAACTTTTTTGAACTATTTGACTTTAAAAAAGCTATGTACATGCATTAATTAGATAAAAATATAAAAATAATGGAAGATGCATTATAACATAAAAAAATAATTTGGAACATAATGGATAGTTCTTATTTTCTAATTTACATGCTTTTGTATAGTCCACATTTTCTGTAATGAAGATGGATTTTTCTCATTAATAAATAAAAATAAGATAAGAAAAAGAAAAATTAACAATGACTTCTTAGTTCTCAGACCATCAACTCTAAGAGGGCAAGAATCCTGTCTGTCTTGTTTATCTTTGTCTTTCCAGTGCCCAGGGCAGCCTGGCCCCGGCAGGTGCTAAGTGGATTGAATGTAGGAAGATAGACCCTGGGAGAGAAACATTTGGGGGCAAGGGAGGCAGAGGTGGGCTTCACCTCATCTGAGTTGGCTGGAGTCTTGGCCCGTCCCTGGTGGTCTCTCAGAGCTTCCCTGCTCCAGAGTGCTCTGAGGCTTGGATCCTCTGAGCTGGGTTTGGGGCCTTAGTTCTTGCTGAAGATTCCTTGTGTCCACATCTGCCTTGGCCTGTGCTGTCTCGCCCCTGCTGTTGTCTGGGGAGCCCAGAGGTTGTAGGATGAGGTGATGGGGTGAGTGTGGGCTGAGGCACAGGCCACTGGGGTAATACCTGCCATGGGTCCTGGGGAGGGATGAGGTCACAGCCTGCTGTTCTGGGAGGCGGGTGGGGAAGCCAGGCCAGCTGGCAGAGAATCTTATGTGTTCTGCATTTTAAGGATGGGATTAATCTCTGGGAAAAATCCAACATACCTTGGGAGTGGATTCTGTTTGTCTCAGGGCGGTTCGGAACAGGTGTGACCCCAGGCAAATGTCCCCTGGGGCCAGCCTGTCCTCCCCAGCTGGGTGTTCACCTACCATGCTAGCCCTTGCTTGTTGTTGCTTCGCTCCAGTAGCTTTCCCTCAGCTGGCCCGAGGGACTCAGAACGACAGCCTGTGGCCCTAACCACAGAGTGACCTCTAGGGAGCTCCCATTTCGGGGGAAAACCACCCGCGACCACAGGAGCTGCCGGTCTCACGGTAAGGATGAGGCATCATGTAGCTTCTCCCTGCGTGGGTCACAGTGACCCCAACACTGATCCCCTCTCTTTCCCTTGCAGTCTGGTGGCAGAAAGTCAATGATGTGTCCCCTGGCCTCCTGGGAGCAGTGGTTGGGTGAGGGGTGACACCAGTAGTCTTATTTTAGAAAGTGGGTGGGACCGGGGGAGGGTCTCGGAGTAGACCTAGGCCATTGCCAAGATTGGCCAGCAGGGGGCGAAGTAGACCTTAGCAGGAGAGGGCAGGCAGAGGAAGGAGGGAAAAGGGAGGAGATGGTTTGATGGAAAGGGCTCTCAGAAGGAAGGTGGGGAGGAGCTTGGTGGCAGCTGGGAAGGTGCCACCCTGCTTCATACCTTGGCTTTGGCAGGGGAGGTCTGCATGGTCTTCATGAGGAGAGAGAAAATAATTACAGAGACACTGGAATGGTTGAGCTGCAGAATTTACCAAACCAGGGACCTCTTATGTCTAGGTTCTCATTATTTGAAATAACAATCCTCTATTTATAATCCACTTTAAATCAAGTATTCTACTTTTTTTTTTTTTTTTTGCAATCAAAAGGCTCCCAAGTATTGCAAATTGCCTCTTCCAAGACTAATTATGGAGGAACACTCAATCTCCAGCTCCTCTCTTTGTTGCTGAAATCAGACATCATCCACGCCAGGGCTCTGCTCACCAGAAGCTTACCCGCCTAGGGGTGGGGGGGTTGACTTTTCCTTCACTTCCATGCCCCTTAGTGGCACTTGGTTTTGAGGAAGATGCTCCTTCTCTGGTGCGTTCTGAATTTTCTCTAACCTCAGGAAAATCTAGTGGCTTTCCTTTTTAGATGGAAATGATTCTTCCCTGAGACTCTCCCTTCCTAGTATTTAACAACATCATCTACATTCATGAATGCTTTGATGCTTTTCATCTGTATTGTTTTGTGTTGGGTGGAAATTGAGGTAAGGGTAGAATTTTGCATGTGGCTCAAGGTATAGGCCAGATATGTCATGCATGAATACAGGCTCCATAGGCAGAAATGAGCCCCAGAATATACAGACTCCTGTAATTTGTGGGAATCTTGGCGAGGGCTTTGGACATATGTGGGGGGTGCAGGGTGGAATCAGGGCAGGGTGGTGGTAGTTATGAACAGAGAGGCCCCTGCTGACATGTAGGTATCAAATGCAGTTCAGAATTTTTAATTTATAGATGCCAGTAGAGAAGACTATATAAAGATTTATATTTTGGAGGTAGATGTAGAAAAGCTTGAAGTGGCCAGAAATAGTGTCTGTGGTGCAGATAGCAGAGATGATACCCTAAGACTTGTGAACAGCAGTCACCAAAAGCTGCCCTTTGTTGTTAAAGATGTTAGCTGTGGTTTATGAGATGTGCTGCTTTGGATGATGGAAGATCAGGCCTGTGTTGGTGTGGTAATGGAAAACACGTTGTTCCACAAATAAAGTCTTTGTGAACATGTCCTTCTTTGATTCAGAATTGAGGCAGGCAGAGCCTGCTCCCATGGGCTGAGAATTTGCAAGCCAGGGTGGCCTTAAATCACCCATGTGCTCTGGGGCCATGACCTCAAGAGTAGAGTCCTGGTTTTTGTTACATGAAACAAACATTTATGGTAGTTAAATGATGATGACTGTGTAATTACCAGGCTGGGTAAAGTGATGGAGGAAATACAATCTCAAGCATTTGTGGAAGGAAGAGGGCAGCAGGGTTGCTGCGGTTAGGGAGTCTTCACAGAGCAAGCAGGACTTGACAGGACTTGATCTGGGCTCGGAAGGTGGCCACCGTGAGACCTGTCAGACCGGAGCAGACTGTGCTACAGCTGCTGGGAAGGAACATGCCTGGGGTGGGCTGTGGAGGGCCTCACACACAAGGGTGGGAGGGGTTATAATTGGTATGCTGATTTAATAGAGAGGAGGAAGTCACAGAAGGAAGAGGTCACATACCTGGATATTTAGAAAATAGTAGAGGGGGCTGGGCGTGGTGGCTTCCGCCTGTAATCCCAGCACTTTAGGCCGAGGTGGGCAGATCACTTGAGGTCAGGAGTTCCAGACAAGCCTGGCCAACATGGTGAAATCCTGTCTCTACTAAAAATACAAAAATTAGCTGGGTGTGGTGGCGGGCGCCTGTAGTCCCAGCTGCTGAGGAGGCTAAGGCAGGAGACTTGCTTGAACCTGGTGAGCAGAGGTTGCAGTGAGCCGAGATGGCACCTCCGCACTCCAGCCTGGGTGACAGAGTGAAACTCCATTTCAACCGAAAAAAAAAAAGAAAAAGAAAAAAAAAGAAAATGGTAGAGGTGTCACACCAAGCTACATCAGTGGAAAAAGCCAAGTGGAGTAACTCAAGTATCGTCTTTCTCCACCTTCTCACCCCCAAAACTTCCCATGGGAGTTTCATTATCTGACTCCATGCTCCATTTTCCATATATTTGCTCAATCCCTTCTTTTCCTAGCGAGACAAGCAGGAGGCAGGAGTTCAGCCCAAGTGGACCCCTTGGCCAGAGAGTGTCTGGTTGGGACTTATGGATTACGTCCAATTTCTGGGTGGCATCAAAGAGGGTAGCTGGAGATTGAGTGTCCCTTCATTATTCTTGGAATTGGAAATTCCAAGATTAGTGGAATAGGAATTCCAAGAATATTGAATATTATTCTTGGAATAGGAATAGTCTTAGAAAAGGAAATTTGTGCCATTTGAGATCCTTCCAGTTGCAAATAAATAAAACAACTGTTTAAAGTGGATTATAACTAGAGGTTTATTATCTCATATAATGAGAAATCTAGAGATAAGAGATCCCTGCAGCTCAACCATTCCAGTTGCTCTGTAATTCTTTTTTCTCTTCTTGAGAAGCAATAAGCACAGCTCCTTCCATGACAACATTCAAAGTAAATAGGGGTGGGCGCAGTGGCTCATGCCTGTAATCCCAGCACTTTGGGAGGCCAAGGCAGGTGGATTGCTTGAGATCAGGAGTTCGAGACCAGCCTGACCAACATGGTGAGGTCCTGTCTCTACTAAAAATACAAAAAATTAGCTGGGTGTGGTGGTGCACGCCTGTAGTCCTAGCTACTCAGGGGGCTGAGGCAGGAGAATCACTTGAACTCGGGAGGAGGAGGTTGCAGTGAGCCGAGATAGTGCCACTGCACTCCAGCCTGGGCAACAGAGCAAGACTCTGTCTCAAAACAAAAAAACAAAAAAACAATAAAACACCAAACCGAAACAAAAACAAAGTAAATAGGAAGTGCAGGGAACTTTTTTGTTCTCCCAAAACTTTTTTTTTTTTTTTTTTGTTTTGGAGAAAGGCAGAAAATCTTTCTCATAAACTCTCCAGACGACATCTCCTTCATATCACCAGCCAGAACTAGGTCCCGTCTAGGCCACTTAGCTGCACAGGAGGCTTGGAGAACAAGTCTTTGGCATTGTCGGCCTTGGTTGCAGAAGGTGTGGTCTGCCAACAAGAAGGAAGGAGAGGGGACTGGTGGATGGTTGGTGACCAGCAGTGACTGCTGCAAGCCCAAGGAACAGAGGGGTGGCAGAATTACTACAGAGGAAGAGCAAGAAGACCAAGTCCTTGGGGCTTGCAGGGGAGAGAGGAGTCAAGCTCTTGGGTTTAAGAATGCCTGTGTGCTGGGTTCAAGGTGCACTGTAGACTGAATGCTTTGTGCGAGGGACTCCCCACGGCACCCGTGCTAGCGTTTACTTAGACGGTGAGACCAAAGCCACCTCAGTCTCTGTTTTTCCTCCTGCAGTTTCAACCACGAGGACTCACCTTGAATCCACAGGGTGGAGGCTGGCATTGTCTCCTGGGCAACATATTCCTTCTTCCTCTATGAGGAAAAACTCCCCAGAGGCCGGACACTCCTGGGAGTGGGTAGAAATGAAGACCCAGGAAGGGGGAGAGACCGGAACTCATCTCTTTCTCTTGAACTTCCAGGTCTGAACTCCCTGCCCTTAGCAGTGGGAGGAAAGGGCTGCAGAAGGGCAATGGCAGATGTCTGCCTGATGGGGAAGAAGCAGCCCCAGCTTGGGGAGTTCCCGTCTTTGTGAGGGGCAGTGCTCTGACCAGGCTAGGCTGGAATCAGGGGCTGACTGTGAGGGGCTTTGTGGGTGGGGACTCTTGGCAGAGCGGAGGGATCAGGAGTGCTGAGTGTTGGGGGAGGGGGAGGGCTGGGAAGGGATTCAATGAAAGACTTATGGGCCCCTGGGCCAGAGATGGGGTTCTTCAGACATGCTTAGGGCTGATGGTGGGGTTTCCTGGACCTCCCACCCCAAGAAAACTGAGGAGGCTTCAGTGCCTCCCTCTCCTATCTTGTGTGTCACACTCTGTGGCTTGCCAACCACGACTGTCCGCGGATTGCATAGGTGTTTCCTCTGTCAGAAGTCAGTGGAGTCCTCCATATCTTCAAAGAAGGCATGAGTGCCTACCTTAGGGATCTGGAGCTCTGAGTTAAGTCTCCTTCAGTTCTTCACCAGCCCTGCGGCTTGAGCAAGCCACTTCACCTCTCCCAGTCTTGTTTTCGTCATCTATGAAACAGCAGCACTGTGGGGACAGATTGACTGCTGTGTGATCACAGCTCAGCCTCTGTTAGCCTCTGTTAGCTCTGTGTCTTCAGACAATTTAACTTCTTTGGTTTGCTTGCAGAGGTTTTGTCTAGAGTTTTCAATCATTCACTTCCAGATGAGTTTTGCACTTACTTTTGCCAGGTGCAGGATCTAACAGCAGCAGCAGCAACAGTGAAAAATCGAAGCAAAAGGGACAATGTCTCATTTCATCATTAGGAGGGATTCACATTACATCGTGAGGTTGGCTGGGGCTCAAATGAAGTCACCATTCTGATTGCTGTCATAAAAACTAAATGGGATAAAGAGGGTTTTGTAATCTGCGAAGGCTACCAGGACAGACGTAGGGATGAATCAATCCCTGGGAAGGAAGCCCAGATGGTGGCTTTTCAGACTTGACAACAGGCGGCAGCTCCCGCCCTCAGGGTGGGACTCTTGGATGGGCCTTGTCCAGCTCCAGGACCAGGTAGACCTGGAGGGGCCTTTCCTCCCAGGGAAAGGAAGTGGCATGCATCCAGAGTTCCCAAAGTGGCGATTCCATTTACCCTGCTCAGTGTTTGACTCTCTCATCTTCCTGGTTGAGACTGGAGGAATGATGGTGGGTGAGGAATTCGGGAAAGCCACTTTCATCCCTCCTTTTGCAGTGAGCTTGGCCCAATCCCACTTGTCCAGGAGTGTTCTGTACCTCCCCACCTCAGGGCTCAGGAGGAAAAGGCCACTATATGGCTTTAATTTTAGGATTGAGATAGAACTTTAATAAATTTGAAGGTTCAGTGTTAGAGCCTTCAAGTTTTGCAGTTTCATGGCAGTGGTTGAATGTTCCCATTCGTGCCCTTGAATTCTGATTGTGATTCGTACTGTTGTCCCCACCACTCCACTGCCACTACCACCGCCACTCCACTGCCACCGCCACCGCCACTCCACTGCCACCGCCACTGCCACCCCACTGCCATTGCCACCACCACCGCCAATCCACTGCCACCGCCACCGCCACCGCCAATCCACTGCCACTGCCACCGCCACTCCACTGCCACTGCCACCGCCAATCCACTGCCATGCCACCGCCAGTCCACTGCCACTGCCACTGCCACCCAATTGCCACCGCCACTGCCACCGCCACTCCACTGCCACTGCCACCGCCACTTCTGCTATTGTAGGGTCACAGCTCACAAGGTGGGTAGCGTAAGACATAAAAATAAACAGGTTTAAGCTAGGTGTCAGAGTCCAGCAATTAAGGGCAAGGATTCTAGAGCCAGACTGCCTGAGTTCAAATCCAGGTGTGACCATTTACTGCCTGTGTGATCTTGGGCAAATTATGTAATCCTATAGTGCCTCAGCTTTCACATCTGTAAAGTGGGGGTGATAATAGTAGTTCCTAACTCTTAAATGTGTTGTAATGATTAAATACATTCATAGATATAAAGCTCCCCCCCCGGTTTTTTTTGAGATGGAGTCTCACTCTATTGCCCAGGCTGGAGTGCAGTGGTGCGATCTTGAGTCACTGCAACCTCCGCCTCCCGGGTTCAAGCGATTCTCCTGCCTCAGCCTTCCAAGTAGCTGGGATTACAGGTGCCCGCCACTGTGCCTGGGTAATTTTTTGTATTTTTAGTAGAGATGGAGTTTCACCATGTTGGCCAAGTTGGTCTCGAACTCCTGACCTCAGGTGATCCGCCCACCTCAGCCTCCCAAAGTGCTGGGATTACAGGCATGAGCCACCACACCCAGCCTGAATATTTTTTATTCCATTTTACAAGCAGAGAAACTGAGGTTCAGAGATGTAACTTGTCACATCCACATAGCTAGGAAGTAGAGGAACCAGGTTCAAACCTGTGATTTTTGGCCCCCAAGGCTAGTGCTCTTCACCACGGGTTTATACACAGCAGCCTCCACAACTGTGTTTTTTTTTTTTTTTTTTTTTTTTTTTTAGCACAAGGGCAGTGTCTCACATATCTTTCCAGCACACACAGGCCTTGCCTCATGAGCCTGGCACTTGGCACATGTGATTTTAATATGATAAAGACTCTGGTATGTCTGGCCTTCCTTCCAGGGTGTGCCCACTTTCCAGAGCTTTCTAATTTGTGTTTATTTGTGTTTTTCATACCGTGTTCAAGCCCTTGTATGAGGAAGCCAGCCCTGTCTGGATTTCCTTCCTGGTGACTCCAGGGCAAGTAGTAGTGCAGGAGACTCAGGGAGGAGGGTCCTGGAGGGGAGTGCCATCTACCCAGACAGATGTCAGCTTGGTCTCTCACTCCCAGTCATTAGCTCAGATGCTTTTGGTATTCTGAGTGGTTAGCACTTGGATAAGGGCAAAGACCCTCATTTTTTTTTTTTTTGGCATTAAAAATTCAAAAAGGTCGATATATCATGGCTGGCTCTGCGCATGCTGCCTGTGAGTTAGCCCTGCTCTGCAAGGAGCAGTGCTGGTCATTAAAGATTGCTGTCTGACACTACCAGCTCACCAAAGAGTTAAAAAAGATTGATATATCCTGGTTGTACATATTTTTAGGGTACATGTAACATTTTGATACATGTATATAATGTTTAATGATCAAATCAGGCTAATTGGAATATTCATAACCTCAAATACTTATCTTTTGTGTTAGAAACAGTACAATTCTTCTTTTCTAGCTATTTTCACTTTTACAATAAATTATTGTTGGTATAATTTCCCTGTTGTATTATCTAGTACTATCAAATACTAGAACTTAGTATCTAAAACTTGTCAAACCACTAGAACTTATCAAATACTAGAACTTATTCCTTCTATGTAACTGTATTCTGTATTCCTTCTATATAACCCTTTATATATTTCTTTTCATTCCCCGCTGCCTCTCCCCTCCCCAGTAATTGAATTCCCATTCAATTTCTTTTTATTCGCCTCTCCCTCTCCCCTTCCCAGGCTCTGGTAAGACCCCCATTCTTTAGATGATATTTACTTGCTTCTTGCTCCATTTCAGAGACAGAGAAGAAGACAATGGCCTCAATAAGATATACACAAGATGATCTTCTAGGCAGTAATACCAGTGACCATGGCAGAGAGGACTTGACTGGACTTGTGTTTCATGCAATGCAAGAAAAGCAGGCAGAGCAAAAGAGAATCCACACTCCCCCACATCCCCTGCAATATAACAAATAACACAAGGAATGCCTGATTACCCACCAGCTTAAGATAGAAACCATCACCAAAGACCTAAATGTAAGAGCAAAAACTATGAAACTCTTAAAAAACAGGGGAAAAGCTTAACAATGTTAGATTTGGCAATAAGTTCTTGGATACTGGTGGAAGGATTGCTTGAGCCTGGTAGGCAGAGATTCCAGTGAGCTGAGATCCCACCACTGCAAAAAAAAAAAAAAAAAAAAAAAAAAAAAGACAAAAAACAAAGAAAGAAAGAAAAAGAGAAAAAGAAACAGAAACAGGGTCCCACTCTGCTGCCCAGGCTGGAGTGCAGTGGCAGGATCATGACTCACCATAGCTTCAACCTCCTGGGCTCAGGTGATCCTCCCACCTCAGCTTCCCAAGTAACCGGGACCTCAGGTGCATACCACCACACCTGGCTAAATTTATTTATTTATTTTGCAGAGATGAAATCTCACTATGTTGCCCAGGCTGGTTTCAAACTCCTGGGCTTAAATGATCCTCCTACCTCAGCTTCTCAAAATGCTAGAATGCCTGGCCCATTTTAAAGTTTTTTTTTTCTTTTTTTTTTTTTTTTTTGAGACGGAGTTCCGCTCTTGTCGCCCAGGCTGCAGCCCAATGGCCCACTCTCGCTTCACTGCCACATCCGCCTCCCAGGTTTCAAGCTATTCTCCCGTCTCAGCCTCCCAAGTAGCTGGGATTACAGGCATGTGCCACTAGGCCAGACTAATTTTTGTATTTCTAGTAGAGAGTTGGTTTCACCATGTTGGCCAGGCTGGTCTTGAACTCCTGACCTCTGCCTGCCTCCACCTCCCAAAGTGCTGGGATTACAGGCATGAGCCACCGTGCCTGGCCTAAAGTTTTTTTTTTTAAATTAAGTTTTTAACTCTTTTTTTTTTTTTTTGCATATTATGTGATGTAGAATGAAATCTAAATCTGTTTTTTATTTATATGGATAATTAATTATCCCAGTATCACTTACTGACTCGGCTGTCATTTCCCACTGCTTTGTAATCTCCCCACCCCCTGCCTCAGTGCCTCACTCAATGCCCACCTGTCTCACAGATCATGTTTCCATTTATGTACGGGCCTAATTCTAGGATGTCTGCTTTGTTCTGCTTTTCTAGCTCTATGCCTTCACTTCCATGTCTTGGTGTTCACTGCTTTACCATAAGTCTTCTGTCTGGTAGGCCACATCCACCATCTTGTTCATCTTCAAAATTATCTAGGCTCTTCCAGATACATTTCAGAACTGGTGTATTTTGCTGGGTTGATTCCTAGACATTTCAATTGTTTGTTCTATAACAAATGGTGTTGTTAACTTTTTTTACTAACTGTTGCTACTATATAGGACTACAACTGACTTGTGTAGACCTAAACATTGCAGGTGCTGCGCTTGTGTCTGCCAAGTTTGAAGGAGGCAGATCGTGGAGCTGCTGAGTGCCTCTGCTCTCCGAGGTGGCAATGCAATGGCTGGAGGAATGGAAGTCTGAGTGGCTGCTTTTGGCTAGGAATGGCAATGTGAGGAAGGACAAAGGGGACAGGAAGAATGATGTAGCAGTGAGGGAACTGGAGAGGGAACTGGATGAGAGAGCTCAAGAGATTTTTGTGTTGAGGCAGAAGGTTTAGGGAGAGGAAATGTCTCTGGTGAAAATTTCTGGGAAGATTTCTGTACAGTGCTTTGGTTAAATCCTGTGGTTGAGTCCTTTAAAAAATCCTACAGTTACCTCTGTAGTCAGATTTGTAAATCCTTTGACTGTGACTACACACAAATCTATGCCAAGTTGATGAGGTGAGGTGGCAGGGTGGTGGAGGGGAGAGTCCCAGTACGTTAATTGGATTAGACCTGGCACTGAGTAGCTCACCAGTGATTGTTAACTGAATGATCACATCCGCATTAGCTCTTGCGTGGGTGCCAGAGACAGTCCTGCAGGGCGCTGCACTTAGTGGACGGGGTTTGGTAGACCTTGGCTTGGAAAATGGGGAGCTGGCTTACCTCTTCCTTTCCAGACCATTTTAAAATATCCAGAAGTAGCCTGTAATTGGGTAATGTGAGGCAGTGTATGCAAGGTCAGCACGCAGGAAGGCCTAAACATATAATGATTCCTATTCTCTCCCTTGTGCTTCCTTGAGAGTCACTGCAGAGGAAACCAGAAGGATGGCTTTGGAGGAGGCTTGCTGTTTCAGGCATGATCTCTCTGGACCCACAGCAGATCTCACTGAGGCCACGGCTGCTGTCGGTTCCACCAGAGCCTTGGGGGTTGGAACTCAGGTCCAGCCCCACATCGGAAGCCAGGTGGAACCCCTTTTAATTTCCGGCTTGGCAGCATTTTAAAGCTGTGCCCTCCTTTCCAACCCTCAATCCCTGAGGGGCTAGGATGGAGGTACACCATCGTCTCCTTCCCTCTGCATGCTCAAGATCCCCTGGGCTGGAAAGAGGTGGGGAGGCCCTCACGGGGGCCCCCAGCCTTCATAGGGAGACTGAGGCTTGGCCTTGAATAAGCTGCCAGCTGAGCAGGGACACAGTCCTTCTTTTAGGGACCACCCAGGTGAGGGGAGAAAGCTCTGGCCCTCAGAGGGGATCTAGTTTCAGAGGAAAACACAGCCTCTGCTGAGAAGGAAGTTAAGGATTTTGAGATAGAAAGATCACCCTGGATTATTGGGATGGACCTAAGATAGCTACAGAGGTCCCTGCCAGGGAAAGAGGGAGCAGGGAGAGTCAGAGAAGGGAGTGTGATGGCACAAGCAAAGGTCAGAGTGATGTGGTTGCCAGCTGGGGAGTCACAGTTAAGAGATTGTCACTGAGTACCCCCATTTTCTAAGAGATGGTTTAATTTTTTAAAAATTTATTTTCTCTTCTTCTTACCTCCTGCTCCCCACTTCTGATTTAGCCCTTTAGAAATTCAGATATAGCCTTTTAACTCTCCCTTTCACCAGATGCTCCCTGCAGGGCAAGATGCAACCCCTTTGAATAGAACCTCTTGGAATGGGACTCCATGGAAACAACCTGGCCAGCAGATCTGGGGTGTTGCTCGAGGCAGCAGCTCTCTGAGATGGGAGTGGTGTGGGAGCTGAGTCAGGGGAAGAGCTCCCCCAGGGGCAGAGTTTGGGATGGGGAGAGGGGGATCAACAAGATGCAGATGGCTTGAGCAAGGCCTGGGTGGCAGATGGAATGCAGAGGGGAGAGAGGCTGAGACGGAACTGTACACCGGCAGATTGCTCCAAGGTGAATTTAAGCAGTAAGATCACAAAATTTGCTTTGCATTGGTGCCAGCATCCATGGGCTAACCCTTCACCAGAACCCATCCCAATTAGGGCTGTGCCTATGGCAAGGCAGGTGTAGCCAAGTGCCTGGGCTGACAGCGGGGGTGTGGAGGGTGAGGTTCCTAATTCCCAGAATGAGGAGGGTTTTAAGAAATGCCTAGGCCTGGCGGTGGTTCCCCTGGAGTCTTCCTTCTGTATAGCAGAGCTGAGGAAGAGGCAAGGCCCCTTGGAAAATTCTTTCCAAATCTGGTGTATCTTTCCTAGCACCTTGCTCCCAGCAGGGTGCCAACTGATCACCACCAAATGCCAGCAGATAATAAAGGGCTGTTCACATTTTAATGACTTAGTTAATTCAGCAGAAAACCACTTGGATCTTAGTGTGGGGCAGACCCTGTGCTGGCTGCCAGGGATGCAGCTGTGAAGAAACAGGAGAGACTCTTCTACAGACACCCTGTCCATTTGGTTCTCCCGAGGAGTCCTTATTGCAGGGCACATGACCCTATCTGGGGGTTCAGAAAAGGTCTTACTGCTAGATACCTAAAGCACGAGTTAGCTGGGTAGAAGGGAAGGCAAACGGGCATGTGGAGCAGCATGGGGCTGTAAGGGCGGAGCTGGAAGCAGCCAGAGCAGATGGAGCAGTGGGCAGGGAGGAGAGGCTGGAGCCTGGCAGGCAGGGGCTAGAGGCCCTGGGCTTTGAGTGGCAGGGGATTTGTGCTTTACTGAGACAGAAAGGGGAAGCCTCACCTGCTTTTTTATGCAGGGGAGTGGCAGGATGATCAGTTAGCCCCGGTTTGCTTGGAATGTTCGACCTGAAGGTTTTAGCACTGAAAGTCCTGTGTCTGGGAAACCCCTTAGTCCCAGCAAACCAAGATGCACTTGATTTATTAGATTAATGTTTTAAAAAGGTCACTCTGAGGGAAGAATGTATACTGGGATTGGAAAGAGGAAGAGAGGATAAGGGAGAACATTTAGCAGGCTGGGAAAGAGGAGTAGTACAAATAATAATATGATCTAATATTTATTGAAAGTTTACTATGACCTCGGGTGATCCTCTCGCCTTGGCCTCCTAAAGTCTTAGGATTACAGGTGTGAGCCACTGCGCCTGGCCAGGAAGAAATTTTAAAAGGAATTTTCAGAAAAAAAAAGATCTTGGAAATTATAAAATAGGTTTGTTTCTGGGTTTCCCCCTATTGGCAGAAATACACATTCAATATAAGTGTTAAAAGATAAAGTTCAACAGAAAGTAGAATTTAAAAAATATAGAGGCTGGGCACGGTGGCTCACACCTGTAATCCCAGCACTTTGGGAGGCTGAGGAGGGCGAATCACTTGAAGTCAGAAGTTCGAGACCAGCCTGACCAACATGGTGAAACCCTATCTCTACTGAAAATACAAAAATTAGCTGGGTGTGGTGGCATCCACCTGTAATCCCAGCTACTTGGGAGGCTGAGGCAGGAGAATCATTTGAACCTGGAGGCAGAGTTTGTAGTGAGCTGAGATCGTGTCACCGCTCTCCAGACTCAGTGACAGAGGGAGACTCCGCCTCAAAAAAAAATATGGAAACTAGGACAGAAAAGAAATGAATATTAGAGAATCAAGTCCTGGAGTGAAGAGTGAACCAAGACAATGGAGACAAAGAAATTATCAAAGGCATGATAAAAGAAAACTGTTTTCACGTAAAAGAATCCCTTTATTGCCTAGCACAATGGATAAAAAAAAAAAAAAGATTCTTAGCAAGGCACGTAATTACGAAATTTTAGAACACTGTGACAAAAAACAGATTCTTTCCAGCTAGATGAAAAAAATTACAGTTCCAGAAACTAGAAGAAAATCATGTGATGTCTCTAAACTTCTGAAGGAAGGTAATTTGTAATCTAGATTTCTATGCCTATTTACAGTCTAGGTTTCTATACCCAGACGAACTGTCAATTAAAAGAGTAGCAAAAGTATTTCCAGACACGCAAGGTCTTAACGTTACTTCCTAAGAACTCTTTCTCAGGAAGTTATTGGAGGATGTGCTCTTCCGAAACAGGGGATTAAGCCAAGAAAGAGGAAGGCATAAGGTCCAGGCAATAGGTGATGCCACACGGGAGAAAGGCAAAAGGAAATCCTAGGATGAGGGAGCAGCTATGAGCCAAGAAGATGGTTCTGTGGCATATCTAGAGAGAAATCAGTCCAAACTGGAGTAGAATCATGGGGAACTCCAGGAGAGACGTCTCCAAGTAATAAAAAGGTTATAGATCATCTAACGTATTTAACTGAATTGAAAGGAAATTTACTATGTGGTGGGGAGTTTGGGGAGGGTTAATGATAGGAAAAGAGAAAACTAAACAAATGAAAAAAGTATCAATTATTAACTTCTTAGAAAATTAAAAAGTTGCACAAGAAAGAAAATACACTCAAAGCAGACTGCATGTTAATCTGTGAATAGTACTTACATGATCATAATACTCTGTACCCTAATTCTGTTCTAACCAAAACCAATCATGTAACTATACTGGAGGAATTTTGCAGGGAGGGGAAGTGTGTGCATATTTGTGTGTATATGAATTGCCAAAGAACCAAATTTTTATTTTCCATTGTAGGACGTCATTAGCTAGTATATAAAAAAGAAAAAAAATCATCAAATAACAATAGAAATCAATTATTCAGAAATACAGAGGTAAATACAGGAAGAAACGTGTAAAGAGGAGGAAAGTGGTTGCCTCAGGGGTGGGGACTTGAGGGTGGGGAGGACTCAGGTGAGGAGCACTGATGAACCTTGGAGAATTGTTTGACTTTACAATTATGTACATATATGACTTGATTAAAATCAATTCTGGAGGGACCCAGGGGTCTGGGAAAAACTTAGGAGATGGGAGAGGAGTCGGGTGGCACCAGGTTTGGAGAGGCAGGGCTGGGGCTGGGAACTGGCCTGGAGCTAGAGGATACACAAGAAGTGCAGGAGGAGGGAGTGGGGAGTGGGGAGCTTCGGCTCACACTAGCCAACCTAAAAATCACTCACACAAATGTATCAGGAGGGGTCTAGAACTGTGCTTGCTACATAATAGGTGCTGAGTAAATATTGGTTGGGTAAATGAACAAATGATTGCATCCTCACAGATGCTGCAGAATCCTCTCCAGTTAGATTGGCATACCCTTGTCTTCTCTATCTGAATAGATTTGCCTAGAGAGGAGATCTATTCATTAAGTAGTGTTTTATTTAAAACTTACTATGTTCCAGGAACCATTCCAGAGATTGAGGATACAGCAATGAACAAAACAGGTAGAAATCCCTGCCCATGTGGCATTATGTTTTCAAGGAAGAAGCTGACAATTACCAGGCACATACACACATTTGACATTGGTCCAAAACACATTATGATATTAACTCACTTAACCTGCACAACATCTTGGGAAGATACTATTAATTTTCCTGATTTACAGATGATGAAACAGAGTCACAGAGAGGGTAAGTAACTTTCTCAAGATCACACAGCTAATAAACATGTGGCTGGAGTTGAACTGGGACAGTTGGGCTCCAGAGCGAAGGCTCTCTTGACCACCGTGCTATGCTGCTTTTGCAAGCTCACTCTCCTTCCCAAAAGGGAGAATGGGGGAGTTTCTAAAGACAAACCAGCCATAGACTCTGCTCTGCCATGGCTTGCATCAGGAAGAGGGCCTGTCCACCAAATGGTGGAAGAAAAGTGAGAATGGCTGGGCAGGGAGGGGGAATTGCTGGGCCCGTCCGCTGGTCACTCGAGAGTCTCTGGGGGCCTGAATCCATGGCAGGGAGACACAGATGTGCACACACCTCTTGCTACAAATCAAACACTGACCTTTGGCCCTGCTTCTCCACAGTGCTGGGGGAAATAAGTGTATGCATTTAAAAAAAAAGCCAATCTTAGGCAGGATTTGTATTGATAAAAATTTGTCTTTTTGGATGAGGGCGAGAAGTCAATGGCAGATGTTGGTATCAGCAGTATTTCCAGGGTGGAGTTTGGTGTGGGGACAAGCATAACTTATTATTTTTATTGTTTTTACCTCCAGCTGCTTTAAGGTTTGAGATGAATGCCTGGAGCTCATGCTGATGAGTGGGCTGGACTAGGGAGGAGGAAGGGGCTCAGACTGGAGCCAGGGACTCTGTTTCCCCTCTGCTGAGAACCATCTAGGAAGTCGAGTTCACCTGAAGGCTGAGTTCTCGCCTCAGGGACATTTGGGAGCCAGGGCACCTCCTTCCCATTGTGCAGTTGACATTCAGTTTTAAATCTAGTGGCTGTCACACCCTGTGAAGCTGAAACTGCAGCGCCACCACCCACTTCTATAAACTGAGGTGTGCCTGGTGAGAGATGTAGGCTTCTAAGTCGCAGGCTCAGTGTCTCCTGCCAGCAAACCTGAATCTGTCAACAATCATAACACAAATCCCCCTACATTGACATAGCACTTCCTACCTTTCCCTGGGCTTTCACATCTATTATCTCTGTGAAGTAGTAATTCCTTTCTCCTCTGACAGATGAGAAGACACAGACTTCTCAGACAAAGGAAATACAGGTTTTGCCCAGGGTCACATAGGGAGTTAGAACCTTGCACTCTTGGCTTGGGAGGCCTTGTGTTAGCTCCAGCCCCACCCCTCCATGCCCGGGGCCTTTACTGCACCTCGCAGACACGTTCTCTGGGAGCTCCTGCTGTGGCTGCCCTGGGAGCCTCCTGCCTAGCTGGTGGAGGAGGCTTCTGCAGAGCGTGATTCCAGGGCCATGAGATGCCAAGGAGAGAGAGCTAAGAAAGTGCTGTGGTGTTCTGGAGTGCAGGGAGATTTCTACTTTCTTGAACTAGTCAAGGAAGGCTTCACAGAGGAGGTGACTTTTGAGTAGGGCCTTGAAGAAGGGTTAGGAATTTTCTAGGCAGAGAAGATATGAAAGGGGATGCCAGACCGAGGGTGTGGTGTAGGCAAAACCATGGACAAAATCAGCAAGAGCATGAGGGCTGGATAAAGGGGTTGTGGGCCCTGACACTTTTTGGGGGGACTTCTTTTCAGAAAAAGACTTAAAAATCAACAGCACAAAACTACACATGAAAGTGGATATTCACTTAGAACGAGAAAAGACTTAGAGCAAATTATAAATTTCAGAAAGTTGACAAATACCACAAACATTGCAAAAGCTAGGAAAATGAAAATATTGTTATTAATTGGGTGATACAACTATAGTTTTTATTTTTCTATGTTTTCCTGGCTCTGTGATTTTGCTTTATGTGACAATCATTTTGTAAAATCATTTTCTACATGACACTAGAAAGACAATTCAGTCTTTCATATTATTGATTAAATTTCTACTGATAATTTAGAGAGGTTTTTGTTTTTAGCTTCACATCTTTATACATAATGCTATGTAAATTTTTAGGATTATTGGCCAACTTGGGAAAACCTCTATCAAGTTTTTTTTTTTTTTCCCCACATATGAACCATAAGATTTCAGGGTGTCTCAAGGTTTTATAAAACTTAATCTTCTTTGCTTTTTTGAGATAGGGTCTCACTCTGTTGCCCAGGTGGGAGTGTGATCATGGCTCACTGCAGCCTTGACTTACTGGGCTCCAGTGATCCTCCCACCTCAGCCTCCTGAGTAGCTGGGACCTCAGGCGTGTGCCACCACACTTTGCTATTTTTTTTTGTATTTCTAGTAGACGTGGGGTTTCGCCATATTGCCCAGGCTGATCTTAAACTCCTGGACTCAAGCAATCTGTCCACCTTGGCCTCCCACAGTGCTGGGATTACAGGCTTGTGCCACTGTGCCTGGCCAAAACTTAATCTTAAACAGTTTAAAATTGAAGACACTCTATACTGGTTTACTGTGAATGGGCCTCTGGCAGTGGCTTCCTCCATAATCCAAGAGAATCATTATTATTTCTGTTTGAAATTTGCCTCTTTTTTTAAAAAAAAAGTTTATTTGGAGACATGGTATCACTCTGTCACCCAGGCTGGAGTGCAGTGGTGAGATCATAGCTCACGGCAACTTCAAACGCCTAGGCTCAACTGATCCTCCTGTCTCTGCCTCCCAAGTAGCTGGGACTACAGGTGTGCGCCACCATGCTCAGCTAATTTTAAAATACTTTGTAGAGATGGAGTCTTGCCATGTTACCCAGGCTGGTCTCAAACTCCTGGCCTCAAGTGATTCTTTTGCCTTGGCCTCCCAAAGGCCTGGGATTCCAGGTGTGAGCCACCACACCTGGCCAAGATGCTATATCTTGATGCTAAACTCTAGGAGAGCAAATTCTTTCCAGAGTGGCCTGTGGACTGAAAGAATATGAGGTCCAGGGCTCTGCAGCCTGCTGAGGTTCCACTCACTACTGTCCTGGGCCCTGAAGTCCACACAACTGCCTAGGATGAGATATCTGTGTGCTGTCAGACCCAAGCAGACTCTGCTCTGAAAGTACATGCCCATCTGCTCTCTGCACAGTGGGCTCCTGCCCAGCAGGCCCTGGCGTGACAAACCAGGAACTCCTTAGGATGGTGGAGGGGTTAAGAGCTAGGCTTAGTAGTTATGCTGGCCTAGGTTTGAATTTTGGTTGTGCATCTATCCACTGGGTGACCTGTCCATGTTATGTAAACATTTTAAGTCTCAGTTTCTTTACCTGTATAATGGGACGATGTATTTACCTAACACGATTTTCCTGCAGATTAAATAAAGGGATATGTGTAAATCACACATTGTATTTGCCTGGCACAGAATGTTGAATAATTGGTAGTTGTTAGTAGCTATTATTTTTGAATTACTGGAAAGGGAACCAGGGGAGACCCTATTTCCATTCTCGGAAGCACAGTGGAGTTTTTGTGGGGCTCAGCAAACTTCTCTTCATTGTTCCAACCCAATATATCCTGTTACCCTGCCTCAGCTTTGGGGATTGGGGTGGATCAGAAGGCTCAGAAGGTACAGGGTTCTGGTGCATTAATAAGCTCTGGGGCCATGCTGGGAGTAGCTGAGCATGAGCACCAGGCCTGGAGGTTGGTGGAACACTGGTGTTGGACCAGTTCCTGGCCCCAGAGCAGCACCTCTTCCTTACCAGCATGTCCTTCTCTTCAATGAATCATCACAGGGTTCAGGTCAGCCTCTGTGATTCCAGGTGTGGTGGCTCACACCTGTAATCCCAGGGCTTGGGAGGCCAATGCAAAAAGATCACATTGAGGCCAGGAGTTTGAGGCCAGCCTGGGTAACATAGCAAGACCCCATCTCTACAAAGCATTTTAAAATGAGCTGAGCGTGGTGGTGCACACAAGTATACAGCCCATGTGCTATTCCTAAAGAGCAGAAGAAACTGCCTTTAACTGGTTATCAGCCTGATCCAGTTCACCAGCTCTGCCACCAACTAGACTATGTGACCTTGGGATGAGTCATTCTCTCCCTGTGCCCCAGTGTCCTTCCTTCTCTGGTCAGTTGCACATCCTAGACCCAATCTTTTTTTTTTTTTTTTTTTAAAGTCAAGGTCTTTGATTTGGTTGATTGAGAGGGAGCAGGAGTAGACAACTCACAACAGTGGCTAATCTGAGGACCTTCTGACCCCTCCATCAGATCAAGAAGTTTGGCATGCATTTCTTCTGATTTATAGCCTGGAAGTAATTGGGGGCTACAACCTCTGCTTACTTGCTTACTGCTTACAACCTTTTTTATTTTTATTTTTAAATTTTATTTATTTTTTAGTGTTCCTGGGATATTTATTCCTGTTTACACTTACACTCATCAGCAAGAGGTGGTCACTAAGTGCTGCTTTTGTTAAAGTGGAGGCTGCACCAGAGTGTGATCTATGGACAGCATGAGCCAACATGCTGTTTTGTGTGCACGTGTGTGTGTGTGTGCATATGCATATGTGTGTAGGAGAGGAGGTCCAGGACTCTGAGGGGTCCTGTCCAGAGTGAACCAGTTATATTCTTTAGAATGGTTGTCCTGCCAAAGACACCAGACTCCAGCCTTGACCCTCCAGGTTGTTGGGAAGAGTTTGCTGCTAAGTCTTGGAGTTGGGGCAGAGAAGACGTGCAGTGTTTGGCTGGGGAGTCTTGCAACAAGTGTGGTGCTCCTTCGTTGTTCATCACTGGATCTTCCGATAACTGGCATCCAGGGCCAGGCAGGCTCCTGTACCGCACATGGAAGCTCAGCTCTCTCCCTTCTCTGTGCATCATCACGATCCAGTTCTATTTTAGCACAGCCCTCACATATATTACACCCTCCTTCCCTTAAATCCTTTCCAACACATCTTATCATCCATCAGCCTCCTTCTTCCCTGACAGACCCATACACAAGGTCTGTTTTGTCACAGACCTTGTGACAAAACGCACAGCTTATTATTTTTTTCCAGCAGCCCTTTGAAAACAAAGATGAGTAATACCCATGCCGAGAAGTCTGTGATGCCATGATTGATCTATTTCACAATAACACCCAAGAAGATGATACACTAGGTAAGCCAGGTCTGTCGAAGGTGATGAAGGAGAATTTCCTAAAATCTGTGTGAGTTTTGTGAGTGGAGGTCTTGCTGGGTCTGAGGCTGGGAGAGGTGTCAGGAGTGGTGTCAGGAGAGGAAGCATCCTTGGGTCCTGGTGTGGCTGCAAATCCAGGTCAGCTGAGAGATTCTGCTGGAAGGGCTTTGGTGGGCTGATCCTGGACTTGGTCCTCCTTCTGTCACTAACCTCCCTCAGAGTGGTATCATGTTGATCAGATAGGATGAGCCAGGGGTGGTTGCTACTGTAGAGACCTTGGTAAGACATGTACACTTTGAAGATTCAGAGACTCTACTACATCAGTGAGGTTTCTGGTCAGAGGTGGCCTGGAATAGCCCACCCAGAATAAAAGACAAATTGCTGCGTCTTGCATGCCCTATCACAAAGAAGGAAGCACGTAGGTCTCACAGCATTCTGGAGGCAATGTGTTCCACACCTGGGAACACTGCTCTGGTATATTAACTGGGTAGCATGGAAGGATGCCAGGTCTGCTGGGGCCAGGAGTGGGAAAGTGCTCTGCAGTAGGTCCAGATCATAGTTCACAGAACCATCCAGTTGGACCATATGATTTGGTACACCCTATGATGTTGGAGGGGTCGATGGTGGTAAAAAATATACTAAGGAGTTTATGACAAGCCCCAGTGGGAGAATTACAATGTAGGTCCCTGGGATTCTGGAGCAAGGTCAGGCCATCCACAGCTGGGAAGTATATGATTTTTTGGGAAACAGGCCCTGGCATATTATTGGACCCTGGTTTGATCCTGGGGCATCAAGTGATCATGCATCTGAAACTGTCCACTGTGAGCTGGGCTCTGTTGGACCTACTGAGTTATAAAATAGGCCCAACAGCAGGCCGTCATAAAATAGAAATGGCATCTTTGGTGTTGAGCCTGAGCACAGTTTAAGGGCATGAGTAAGCTGCACGGGGATGCAGCCTAGAACACCATGTTATCTGCCAGGGTTCTATCACGTCTCTTCCCCAACCCAAGCCTGTAGCTATGTGGGATTTCTCATATGATAAACTGAAGGAACAGAAGAAGGCCTGAGCTTGGTCTGTGCATAGTCAACTTGGTACATGAGTGAAAGCCAGAAGTGGACCACAGCTGGATTATAACCACGTTTAAATGTGACTTTGAAGACAGTCAGAGGTACCTTGCTCACATGGAGGTACATGGGAATGGGAACACATGTAAGCAAGGGACCTTGTCATCCACTTTGGAAGGAGAATTGGCCTGAGGTGAGAATATATATATATTCTTTGCAGCAGCCAATGGCCAGGCCATGTAGTCAGAGGGCTGAATGGAAAAGGATGAGAAGATAATAGGCAGGGAGGTCGGGATAGAGGCATGTGGGTGAACATATGGGGGTGGGGACAGAGTGTGAAGATCTTTTTTATTACACTTTATCACCTACCATAAAGCATAAGGGAGAGGCACTGAACAGTCAAGTAGACAATTTGGCCAGTTCACGTTAGATAGCTTTGTCATTGGCTACCCCAGAACTGGATCAATGGGCACATGACTGGAGTGCTCTAATGGAGTGCCATAATGGCAGACATGGAAGTTACAAGTGAATCCAAGAGCATGGACTTCCCTTTACCAAGGCTGACCTAGCTGCTGTCTATTGGGGAACCCACCCCCAATATTTCAACATAGGTTCTTTCTATTTTCCATAAGTGTCGGCCAGTTAAGAAATAAAGAGAAAAAGTACAAAGAGAGGAATTTTACAGCTGGGCCTCCAGGGGTGACATCACGTATAAGTAGGACCGTGATGCTCACCTGAGTTGCAAAATCAGCGAGTTTTATTAAGGATTTCAAAAGGGGAAGGGGTGCAAGAACAGGGAGTAGGTCACAAGATCACATACTTCAAAGGGCAAAAAGGAGAACAAAGATCACATGCTTCTGAGGAAACAGGACAAAAGGCAAAAGAGAACTACTGATAAGGGTCCAACAAAGATCACAATGCAAAGGGCAACAAAGATCACAAGGCAAAGGGCAAAAGCAAAATTACTGATAAGGGTCTATGTTAAACAGTGCACGTTTTGTCTTGATGAACATCTTAAACAACAGAAAACAAGGTTCAAGAGCACAGAAGTGGTCTGACCTCAAATTTACCAGGGTGGGGTCTCCCAATCCCAGTAAGCCTGAGAGTACTGCAGGAGACCAGGGCGTATTTCAATCCTTATCTCAACCGCATAAGACAGACACTCCCAGAGCGGCTGTTTATAGATCTCCCCCGAGGAATGCATTCCTTCCCCAGGGTATTAATTATTAATATTCCTTGCTGGGAATAGAATTTAGTGATATCTTCCCTACTTGCACATCCATTTATAGGCTCTCTGCAAGAAGAAAAATATGGCTCTTTTTGTCTGTCCCTGCAGACAGTCAGACCATATGGTTATCTTCCCTTGTTCCCTAAAATTGCTGTTATTCTGTTCTTTTTCAAGGTGCACTGATTTCATATTGTTCAAACACACATGTTTTACAATCAATTTGTACAGTTAGCACAATTATCATAGTGGCCCTGAGGTGACGTACATCCTCAGCTTATGAAGCTAACAGGATTAAGAGATTAAAGTAAGACAGGCATAAGAAATTATGAAAGTATTATTTGGGAACTGGTAAATGTCCATGAAAACTTCACAATTTATGTTCCTCTGCTGTGGCTCCATCTGGTCCCTTCATTTGGGGTCCCTGACTTCCCGCAACAGCTGTCGCTTCTAAATATCCAACCTGTCAGCAGCAGAGACCAATGCTGAGCCCCAGATATGGAACTATTTCTCACTGAGACCAACTAGCCACTTGGAGCCAAATGTACTACACTGGGCACCTTTTATACAGAAAGGGCCAATGATTTGTTCTCACAGGTGTGGATTTTCCCTTCCTGTCTACATAGCCTTGGCCAGGACCACTATCCAGGAGCTTACAGAATGCCCATCCACAGGCATAGAATGCACCCAGGGGACTCAGCTTTATAGGGAAGTGGGTGAGGGATGGACCCAGATCATGGTGGTATCACACACCACATCCCCCGGAAGCAACTGGCCTCACAGAGCCCTGGAACAGCCTCAAAAGGCACAGCTGAAGCACCTGCTCAGAGGCAACACTTTGCAAGGCTGAGGTTCTATCCTTCAGGAAGCAGTAGATACATTAACTATTTCCTTTCCTTCCTGAAGACTCATAATTGGCCCCATTTACAATCACTTCAGGGACCCACCTGGGGAGTTTGTATTTTTTATCCTCACAATTGTTGGTTCTGAAAGGTTGAAGGTCTTTGTCCCCAGAAGAGGCACATTCTCTCCAGTGGACACAACAAGGCCACATTGAACTACAAGCTACAGCTGCTACCAGGGCACCAACAGGGTAGAGGAGGTCAACAGGGGACTAACTAGGGAGAGGGGACCAATAGGGCAGAAGATGAGTCAGTCTTGGGGCAGGAGTAATTGATGTGGATCTGCAGGAGATAGGGCTGCTGTTACACAATGGAGGCAGGGAGGAATATGTGCAGGACCCAAGTGATTCACTTGGCCACTTCGTGATAATCCCTTGCCCTGTTGTAACTATGAACAGATAAGTGCAAGAACTCTGGTCTGAGAACGAGATGATGGTCAAGGACTCAGTCTCCTCGGAAACGAAGATTTGGGTTATACCATTAGGAAAATCATTAAGATCTGCCAAGGTGATAACGAAGGGTGAGGACAATTTCGAGTGCATAGAAGAAGAGGGAGAGGAGTGCCAGCTACATCTCTGAGACCAGCTACAGTGATGCACGGTAATTCACTCACTAGTCTCTGTCTTCTGAGTTATGCTTTAGGGAAAGAGTCCCATGGTAACCATGGAGGAGCTCTTCCCTAGCCAATGTGGAAAAGCAGATCTGTGATGGACAAGAAGTGGACTACAGAGGTTATAAAAATATGCCTGCTACAGGGCTCTCCTGCTACAGGTAGCAGAGTGGATTGACAATCCCAGCAGCTGCCCCTCTAAGTCCACCAAAACTTTTGCACTTGGTCCACACTTCCTGTTGGGCTTCTCTCAGGCAATGACTGAGCGTGGCAGGAATACCAAGGCGGGCCTGTTACTGAAAGATGTGGGGGTCCTCCATGGATGACTGGCTTGGGGACTCCCCACACGCATGGCCAACCCTTTCTTGGAACTATGCTGTAGTCTGAGACTCTTCTTACCCAATTCTCCTTCCTCTTGGGTCTCTTCTCAGGTGTCAGGTTTGTATTGAAGTCTGAAGACTTTCTTTGACTTCTCTTGCTATCTTCTTCCTCCCCAGTCATCCCTTCACAGATGTTTCCTCCAAAGACATTTTTGCATGCCTAATCTTGGCCTCTTCTTGGAGGATCCAAACTAACCCCAAGTGGCATATATATATAGTTGCCATTATTTGGTCAAAAACTGGGATTTGAGGGACAAGAAAAAGGTCCTATACCTTTAAGTATCTCACCTCCAGCTTGTTACTGAAATTCCCCTATTAGACTATTTCTTTTGGATTGGGGTCACAGTGAACCACTCACTCTCATTTTCCAGTGTTATTCTATTCAGCATTGGCTTTTCCATGCCTGGTGTCATCGGAGTCAAGTGATTGCTAAGATAAATTGCCCAAAGTCCTGGCTCACCACTTCCAACTCCCACCTGCTTTGCCTCTCATGAATGGCCTCTCACAGCCATTCCAGTTGTATCCTTTGTGCTGTCCAAGAGACTTCAATCTTCATTGACAAGATTCAAAGACAAGTCTTCTCTTTCCCTTCCCTCAGCTAAGACCTGTGATTAGCAAGTGCTTGCCTTTAGGGAAGTGCTTTCTAGCTTCTACTTCTACTTCTCACAGCTTGCCATCTGCAGGCGCTCCAGGTATGCTGGGCAGGCTAATGGAGAGGAAGGACCTGGGACAAATAGAAAGGAAATGTTCAGGTTAAGATAAAAGGTTGTGGAGACCAATATTCTTTTGAAGTCTCATAGAAGTTGCCCTTAGAAACAGTAGTTGACAAAATATTTCATATTCAGACCCTTTAAAAGGTGCTAGACTCAGTTAATCTATTCAGAATTGTAGGGGCCTGGAAGGAAAAGGTCTAGCTGTGTTAATAGAGATTTTTTACACATGTGAATTTTCCCCCACAAAGGACAAAGCTTGCAGGGCCATTTCAACATGTGACAAAGAAACATATTTTTGGGTTAAAATATTTTGATTTTCTTTCTTGCCTTGTAATGTTATACGGGAGTCAAGATGGAAAGTAAGTCATGATATATAGGGTTAAATAAAACCCATCTGATAAGAATTTATGGTTTGTAGGGCTTGTCTCCCCAGATCCCTTAGATAGGAATTTGGGCAAGATAAAAAAAATTAGAATTGAGTCTTCAGAAGTTTACCCACAATTGACCCTTGAAGCACTCCCGACCCCAAGTCTGCTCCCACCAAGGGTTTTAGACAACTCAAGGATTGGAAAGACCTCAAGAAGGATAATATTCAATTGTTAGCTAAGAGGGCAGTGGGGTGGAGGTGAAGAGAATCAAGCAATTATCTTAAAAATTAAAGAAATGTAGTATGGTACTCAAGACAATGAACCAGGTTATACTGATTAAATGTTGAGGCTCCTTTTGGGATTTTTGCCAGTTCTCACTAGCCTATTTGTACTTTTTTCTTTACAGACCTTTTTAATCTTTCTCACTCTGTCTCCCTGGCTGGCGTGCAATGGCGCGATCTCAGCTCACTGCAACCTCCGCCTCCTGGGTTCAAGTGATTCTCCTGCTTCAGCCTCCCAAGTGGCTGGGATTACAGGTGCCCGCCACCATGCCCGGCTAATTTTTGTGTTTTTAGTAGAGACAGGGTTTTGCCATGTTGGCCAGGCTGGTCTCAAACTCCTGACCTCAGGTGATCCACACGCCTCAGCCTGTGTCATGGGCCATGGCCACTCATATTTGGCTCAGAATAAATAACGGGGGATCCACCCTTGGGGAGAGCAGGAGAAGGGCCCCATGGTTAGAGGAAAGAGCTGGAACAGAGGTGCTCAGGGGGAGCCTGTCTGGGCTGATGGAGGGGCAGAAAGAAGGGCTGGAGTGGTGTAAATGGAATTCAGAGAGACAGGAGATGAGGTATGAGGGGCAGGCAGAGGACAAGCAAAATTTGAACTTTAAGCAGGATGGGAAACCACTGAAAGGTTTTTAGTAAGGGATACGCCGTGTTCATGGACTGGAACACTCTGCTATTGTAAAGCTGTCAGTTCTCCCAAACACAACCTATAGATTCAGTGCAATCCCAATTCCAAAGTCCTTGCTGGAATTGACGAGTTAACTCTAAAAAGTATACGGAAAGGCCAAGAATACCCAGGACAATCATGAAAAAGATGGAAGGATCTACAGTACTAGACGTGAAGATTTATCACAATAGCTCTGGTAACAGATACTGCCGGGCTGGTTCAAGGACAGTCAAATAGATCAACAGAACTAAACAGAGGCCTGAGAAAAAGACACACACGTGTAGTATATTTATTCTGTCACAAAAGTGGCACTGCTGAGCACGAGCTTTTCGATACATTTTATGGGATCAATTGGATGCTCATTCTCATGAAACTAGACCTCACAAGCAGACAAAACGACAATTCCAAGTGGATTGTAGGTCTAACTGTGGAAAGCAAAGTTATAAAGCCTCAATAGCATATGCAAAGATATTCAAGACCTCAGTCTTGAAGATTTACTTCTATATTTTCTTCTAAGAGTCTGTTTTAGCTCTTATGTGTAGGGCTGTGACCCATTTTGAGTTAATTTGTGTGTACGAAGGAAGGAAGGGGTATGGCTTCATTATTTTGCATGTGGCTGCCCACTTGTCTCAGCACCATTTGTTGAAGACTATTCTTTCTCCATTGAATGGGCTTGGCGGGCTTGTTGAAAATCAATTGGCTGTGAACGTGAAGGCAGAGAACACTTTCTTACGAACTATTAGCTTCACCTATGTAAAGATATCTTCTCTCTGTTCTGCCTTCTCTCAAAATCTGACATGACTCTTGCTCAAAACAAGCTTTGTTTCCTGAGTTCTGTGGCCTTGTCTCATGTGGAACAATCACGTCCCATTAGCCTACTCCCCAAGCCCACTCCACGTCCACCCTGTGGGCCACGGCCTTGCCCTTTCCCAGCTGCTTTATCATCTGCTTTTTCAATGAGGGCTATTTTTAAAACGTTTCCCCAATTCTTAAATATTTTTTTGAGTGATTGATTCTAGATAGCTACATTATATGGAATTCCTGAACCATTCTGGCTCACAACACTTCTGACACCAAATTTGTGGGGGTTGTATTTCTTTTTTTTGAAATCTCCATACCAATTTGTTCTCCAACTCTCTGAACACCAACAGGATATCCTGCAACTCCATTCTGACCCTAACTACCCAGAGTTAGCACAGACCCCACAAGGTGAAGGCTCAGCCCCACAACACTGGTCCCACTTCAGATGCCAATCGCAGCACCTGACCTCCCATACTTCTGACTGACTGGCTAAAATTGGAGGTTTCTAAAAAACCCTCCTCAGGTTGGATAATCTGCTACAAGGGGTCACGGGACTCAAGGAGGCACTTTACCCATGATTACTGGTTTGTTACAAAGAATACAACTTAGGAAAAGCCACGTGGAAGAGACACAGAGGGTATGAGGGGCAGCAGGGAGCTCCCAGGCCCACCCAGGCACCCACCCTTCCGGCACCCCACCTGCTCAGCAGCCCGACAGCTCTCTGAGCCCCATTGTTTGGGGTTTCTATGGCTGTCACTTTATTTCAGCATGGTTGATTAAACAATTGGCCACTGGTCATTGAAGTCCTTCCCCAGCCGCTCTCTGGAGGCCCAGCCGCTCTCTGGAGGCCCAGCCTGGGGCTGAAAGCTCCCGCCCTCCAATCACATGGTTGCTTCCTCTGGCAACCAGCCCCATCGTGAAGCTGTCTAGGGGTCCACCAAGAGTCACCTCATTAGCACACACTCAGTATGGCTGGAAGGGGATTGTTATGAGTAACAAAAGATGCTCCCTCACCCCTGTCATTCAGGAGATTCCAGAGGTTTCAGACGCTCAGCGTCAGGAACAGGGACAAAGACCAAATGTCCATTTCGTATCATCACAGGGATTCCATGTGTACAGGCATCAAGATTTACTTAACCCACCATTACTAAAAATTTAATTATCTTAATTTGTTCCTGTTTCTACCAAGTCAATTAACAATTGCATCCCCGTATATGATTTTGTGCAGTGCCCTCTGGTAGACATTGGAGGGAGAGAAGAATGCAAATTAAATAAGAAGAGCCCTCTGCCTTTCAGAAGCTTTTGGTGAAGATCTCTTTTTTAAAAAGCTGTGAGATTGCTGCCCGAGGTGGGACTCACAACCTAAATAAGGGCGAGAACCCACAAGGACGGCCCGACCACGTGGAACCGCCTCACGCAACTCCCAACTCCGCGAGGTGGGTGCTCGGTGGGTGCTCGGTGGGTGCTCGGTGGCGCCACCGTGTGGAAGCTTGGGAAACAGAAAACCAAGTCTCTGCACTCAGGGCCAGAGTTTCGTCCTGGGCCTCTGACTGGGGCCAACTGTAACAGGAACAGCCCTGACTGTAAGTCAAAATTGTAAAGTCCCCCTTGGTCAGAGAACCTTCCTGGAGTGGCCTCCACCGCTTTCTCCGCCTTGCCAGTTTTAACCTACAGGGCCCAGCCTCCTCTTAAACTTGGGTGAGGTGAGGAATGATCATTGCCAACGTGAAATTTGGTTGAACAGATACATTTCTGGGGGTACACAAGGGTCACTTCCCAGCACTGTCTGTGTGTGTGGGCCTCCGAGAAAGCAACTTCCTTTATCTGGCGAACAGAATTCACACGAAATCCTCCCAGCAAACCCATTCTAGACGGGATGGTGGGTGTTAGTCCAAACTGCACCATTTTGTAAGCCCCCTGCCATTTTGCAGAGCCTCCTCAGAGTGAAACATTCCATGTGGATTCGGGCCGTGAGAACCATCCTGCCTAACCACCTGACCACAAGGCACAAGAGCACCCTTATCATACCCTGCCGGGCAAAGGCCCAACTGAGGGAACATCCCTATCGTATCCTGCGGGGCAAAGGTCCAAGGAACAGCCTATCACATCCGCCGGAAAAAGGTCCAAACCACCCGATGGTGTGAACATCTTATCAATATCCTCCCGGCGAGCAAGCCATACTGCCCAGACCCCCACCTAGACCTATAAATTACCCCAGCCTGTAAGCGGCAGGGCTTCTGGCATTAAGCTGGTCCCCCACCTCCTCAGGTCTTGTACTGGACAT
Organism: Theropithecus gelada; assembly: GCF_003255815.1. Classification (NCBI taxonomy): domain Eukaryota; kingdom Metazoa; phylum Chordata; class Mammalia; order Primates; family Cercopithecidae; genus Theropithecus; species Theropithecus gelada. Next base: position 18,831,062 of record NC_037668.1, on the reverse strand, counting down.
AAAACCTGCCTTGCCATAGAGTCCCCGACTCTCTCTGTGTCTTTCTTTAACCCTTGCCTTTCCTTCAAAACCTAACAGTGGGACCACAGGCTCTGGGCTGCAGCTGGGTGTCCTCTTCCTCCAGTGTGGATGGATCCTCCAGTGTGGGTGGCTCACAGCAGAACTGAGTCCGAATAATCTCTTCTGAACACCATGGAACTCTCTCTGTCCCGCTCTCCCAACTGCTGCTCGAGTCCAGAGATGCAGCCGGCCAACACCACCCAGAAGGACCCCAAACAGAACAGCTGGCTGTCTCGGAACATTCCTGTGGCTCCCTCCGCCCTGTCCCTCTCACCGTGGCTCCTGAAAGTGCTCTATGGCCTATTGAAAGGGCGCCCCAAAAAACTACCCCTGGTTCCCCCACCTGAAAAGTGATTTCCCCTGTTCTGAATTCCCACACACTTTATCTGAACCTTTCTGAAGACACCTGCCTCACTTGCTAGTTCGGCCAATGTTTATGGAGTTCTCTGCACTGGAGGCTGGGGGCACAATATAAGACACGGCCAGGTGGCAGCAAACATAGTGTATGTGCAGCCAGGGCTGTCACTGAGCTGCGCAGGGACATGGGGATGATGGCTCTGCCTGGAGAAGGCTTCACAGAGAAAGTGACCACTGAACTACCTGGGGACCTGGGGCTTCCTGGCTCTGTCCCGCTCCACTCTCTCAACACCCAGTGGTTTATTGGAGTTCTCTCCTGGGACCAGAGCATTGCTCAAAGCACGGTCCACATCCATTCCATCTCCCTGCCACCCCAACATCTGCACACCCAGAACAGAGTCAGCACTCATAACATAAGTGAATGGATAAAATACAGCAAAAAGAACAAATCATTTTCTGTCCTCTTCCCTCAGCAACTTGAGATCTTCAATAGATCCAGAAGGATGTTGCCCCTACCTCAGACTGGGGAGAGGGGAGCTCCCCCAAAAGAAGGAGGAGATGAAGATATCAACCAGCCAGATTCCTGTTCAGGACCAGCCTGTTGTGAGCTCTCCTGGGGGATCAGCAGTGGCTGGGAGGTTGGATGTGTGATGGGGCGGGGCAGGTTTATGGAGAGTGTTTGTTCCAGACATGACACAGGGGAAGGGCTCACAGGGTTCAACCTGATCAGCAAGTGCAAAAGATAAGGCCCCTATTAAAGCTAATTTGCTGAGATTATCATTTTAGCAAAAACAAATGATCAGTTTTTTGGATGTCTCAAGTATGTTTGAAATTTATGTGTATTCTCTATGGTTGGGCACGAATTTATGAATGTATGTGTGTGTAAATAAATTTAAGTGTGTTGTTCAAATAGTTTATATCAGGAATCATGAAATTATGGTCTTCAAGCCACATACAGCTGGCCACCTGTTTCTGGAGGTTAGTGTTTATTGGACACATCTGCGGGGCCTTGTGTCCGGGGCTGCTTCTGGGCTGTGGCAGTATCTGCCGGTCCTGCTCTGTACCATTACTGGTGTTTTGTTATCTGACGACTCTGTTGAGTTTCTGGGCAGAATCTGCCAAAACTTGCCAAGTGATATAAGTTTGTCAGTTTCCATTAATTTCTTTCAGTGTTTGCTTTATATTATTCAAAATTATGTTCTTGTGTGTATAAGGATAGGACTATTATTGCTAGGCCTGGTAGCTCACACCTGTAATCCCAGCACTTTGGGAGGCCGAGGCAGGTGGATCAACTGAGGTCAGGAGTTCGAGACTAGCCTGGCCAACATGATGACACTCCCGTCTTTACCAAAAATACAAAAATTAGCTGGGTGTGGTGGCGTGTGCCTACTCTGGAGGCTGAGGCAGGAGAATCCTTGAACCCAGGAGGAGGTTGCAGTGAGCCAAGATGATACCATAGCACTCTAGCCTGGGTAACAAGAGTGAAAATCTGTCTCAAGAAAAAAAAAAAAAAAAGAAAGAAAGAAAGAAAAAAAGGATAAGACTATTATATCTTGGGCACTTGCACACTAATCAATAAGAAATATTCTTCTTTTTCTTTTAATCCATTTTCTTAGAATTCTTTGTTGTCTCGTATTAATATTGTTGTCCCTCATTCCTTTTGTATTGCTTTTCCTCTGGTCCTTTTTTCTAAACAGTGATGATACATAACTCAAAATGAATCATAGACCTAAATGCAAAACACAATATTACAAAACTCCTAGATGGTAGCATAAGAGGAAATTTGATCATCTTGGTTTTGGTGATGACTTTTTAGATGCAACACCAAGGCACAATCCATAAAAAAAGAATTTGTAAGCTGGACTTCTTGAAAATTAAACATTTCTGCTTTGTGAAAGATACTGTCAAGAGAATGAAAAGACAAGCTAAAGACTGGGAGAAAATGTTTACAAAAGAAATATCAGACAAAGGAGTGTTATCCAAAACATACACAGAACTCTTAAAACTCAACAATAAGAACACAAACCAACCAATTAGAAAATGGGCCAAAGACCTGAACAGACATCTCATCAAAGAAGACACAGCAGGTGACAAATAAGCGTATCAGAAGATGCTCCACATCATAAGTCCTCAAGAAAATGCAAATTAAAACAACAATGAGATACCAGTAAACACTTATGAGAATGGCCAAAATCTGGAACACCGACAACACCAAATGCTGAAGAGGGATGTGGAGCAACTGGAACTCTCATTCACTGACAGCAGGAACACAAAATAATACAGCCACTTTGGAAGACAGTTTGGTGCTTTCTTAAAAAACTAAACATGCTCTTACCATAGGATCCAGAAATCACACTCCTTGGGATTTACCCAAAAGAATTGCAAACTTATGTCCACACAAAAACCTGCATACAAATGTATATGAATATATTGCACAGTGGTGAAGTCCAGGTTTTTAACATAGCCATCCTAAATAGCAAGCATTGTACCCACCAAGAAATGTCTCATCCTTCACCCACCGCCTGACCTCCTGCCCTTCACGGTCTCCAGTGTCTATGATTCTACTCTCTACCTCCATCTGTATGCGTGATGTACCTCCCACTCACATGTGGAGGTGCACAGTATTTGACTTTCTGTTTCTGAGTAATTTCATTTAAAATAATAGCCTCCAGTTCCATCCATGTTGCTGTGAAAGGCATGATTTCATTCTTTATTCATAGCTGAGTAGTATTCCACTGTGTGTGTGTGTGTGTGTGTGTGTATCTTTTGCCACTAAAAGTAATATTGCCATCATATGGGGAAGTGGGAGAGGGAGAAACAGGTCCCCCTGGTTACATAAGTACTGATGGAGAAGGAAGTTGAAGGAATATGATGGGTGGAGAAAATAGGTCCACCTAGGGAGACATCACATCAGCTCTGTGGAGCCCCAGAGTGCTTAAGGGGCTGGCACTAAATGAACCTGGAGCTCTCTTGTACCCTAAAAGGAACATTGGAAGGGGTTAGCAGAAAATGTCTATGTCAGGGATTCATCATCTCCCTTTCCTCACCATGCCCCGGAGACTCCCAGGCCTTCCCAATCCTCTTGCCCCTACCTGGGTCAGGCTTTCCACAGCAGGGTAGGGCACATTATAGCCAAGGGCACAGCTCCCAACTCCTACACAGGCTGTATTGCATAGGAGGAGGAAAAACGCTGAAGACTTTCTGGGAAGTTAGTGCCATGGGGCAGGAAAGAACTTTTCCCACTCCCTGCCTCCAGGCTCATTCCACGGGGGGGTCACTCCGCCACCTAACCTAGATAGTGGGACCTTGACCCCAGTCCCCCCACCTGAGTCCAGGGCTTCTGTGAGGGGCTGACCAATGGTTAGCAATGAAGGAACCCTGCTTCCCTCCCTGGACTCTGAGTTCCCTTAGGGCAGACCCTAATGCGACCCAAGACCTACAGCACAGGGGATACAAGTAAGGATGTGATTCCGCCTTTTCTGTGTTCATATGATGATTTGCTGTGTTTACCAGCTGAGTAAACTTGGGAACATCTCAACTTCTCCTTTCCTAAAATAGAGATTGCAGCACCTGCCTCTTAGGACTATGAGGGTTGAGGAGGATGCAGGAGCAGCAGGTATCTTGATGTCTGGACGTTAGAATGCTCAGTACGCGGTGGGGTCGTAGAACAGGCTGTCTCAACAAATGTGTGGAAGGACTGGGAGAGGGAACAAACAAGACCATGCTACCTTCAGGAGTCTGAAACTCCATCCTCTTTGGGTCCAGAGTCCCAGTGCTCTTTTCTCCCATTTCCTGACTTGCTACTACACATGCACTGGCTGCCTTACCCTCAAATCAAGGTTGAGCCAGGGAAGTCCCCAGGTGAGGTCTCGGGTGGGGTGGGACCTGGTGACCTGGCTCCCTGGTCAGAAACCCTGAGCACAGCCTCCTGGGTGTGTCCCACCCACCTGATGTGGGGCAAGGCTCCAAGAAACAGATGACAGAGGTGGCCCGAGGCCTCCCAGCCCCTGGGAAGAGCCAGGCTGAGCCTTATAAAGGGACAGCTCTTTTTCCAAACACACACATCTCACTCATCCTGCTCCTCGTGTCGCTTCCCAGCTCCGGTAAGTCTCACCTACCTCTTTGCGTTTTCTAGAAGTGCCCAGTGCCCAGTCTGCTGTGCTGCCTCTAGGAAGGGAAAGGGCTGTGGAAGAAGACTCAGGAGCCTGGGTCTAGGCCAGCTCTGCCATTAGCTGGGCTGTGTGACCTTCACTTGACACCAAAAGCCCACATCTGTACAACCAGGTGGCTGAACTAGACCTGTCCGTTGCTCCTTTGGGATCTCCTGAGACAACTCCTGTGGAAATGTCCTCAGTGGGACCTGAGCACAGGACCTTCCCTGTCTTCTTCCTCCCTGGATTCATCCGCGTGTTGGGGTCCCAGTTGTTGAATCCCCTCCCCAGCTCTGCCCCCACAGAGGGTGGAGGGCTAAGGATCCCCTGTGAATGCTTTGGAGGCTCTCCAAACCCCAAGGCCTGGGACCCTGACACAGCAGAGCCCTGGCCAGATGGCTTGCCCTTACCTGGGTAAGGTATTGAGCAGCCAAAGCTCCCTCACTCCCTACCACAACCTGCAAATTCTCAGGCACCCTCTGGGCACAGGGCTTGGCGTCTAGCCTTGGCCTCAGAATCAAAAAAGCTTTGGGTGGCTCCTCTTAGTCAGTTGCCAGCATGGCACTTTCTCCTGCGTTGAGAGGAGTTGGGGGTTTATTGTCAGACACCCACACGCGTTAGCCAAGGTCCTTTTCTGGTTCTTTGGAAAGTGTGGGAAGTGAGAGCTGCACTGTCCTATTTTTCAGGCTTGGGGTGCAGGCCAGCCCAGACTGACCACCGGCTGGACAATTTGCTTTGGGAAGTCAGACCTTCTTATTTAAACAGGGTCAAGCCTTGGTGATTCCGAGGGTGCAGATAATTCCCAAGAGCAGACATGAAGCGACAACCACCTCACTCCCATCCCATCCAGCAGCTTAAGAACCAGGGGGTTATGTCTGTTCCTTGTAACAGAGGCCATTCCCATTTCTCATTCCCAGGGGAATGCAGGAAGGGCCCCCCTGTGCTCGGGACAGGGCTGTGTTTCCTGTTCACACTCACATCCATGCTCACATGTGCACCTGGAGCCTGCATGCACCGTGTCATGCAGGGCTTGCACTTGAGTCAAGGTGGGGCCCACGGTGTCTGGTTCCTGAAGCAGCCCAGGAGGGTCGGAGACCAGATCACCAAGGCTATTGTCCTGCCCCCGTGACTCTCACCCCAGCTGTGAAGCTGGAGGAGATGGATTTGGTGCTGTTTTAGGAGTGGGGTCTGCCATGTGCTGGCCGAGACTGGAGGGGTCCCAGCTCAGTTCTTCCATGTGTTGCTGGCCCCCGACTCTCTCTGCTTCTCCCTCTCCAAAGCTCTGCCCACAGCTGGACTTCCGCCATCCACCTGCATCTCCTCTTGGCCCTGGCCGGGGTGGGCCAGGTCTCGGACTTGGTCCTACCCTCTCATTTTTGAGCAACTTATCCCATCACATTTTTAAAAATCGAGTTCCTTCTGTTCCATCTTAGGGCTGTTTTTCCTCTGTCCTCAGCCCTCCTTCCAACACCCCCACATAGAGACCCTAACTTAAATGAAGGGAAAAAAAGATTGTCTTTATTTCCTGAAGCCTTTTTGAAAGCCAAGATGAGCAACACTCAAGCTGAGACGTCCATAATAGGCATGATCGACATGTTTCACAAATACACCAGACGTGATGACAAGATTGACAAGCCAAGCCTGCTGACGATGATGAAGGAAAACTTCCCCAACTTCCTCAGTGCCTGTGTGAGTCGGGGTTTAGCTTCTCAATGTTGGTTGGACGCTGGCATGGCTGAGGATATATTTTACTATGTGTCTTTGGACGGGTCACCCTCATCCTCTGATTAAAACATTTCCCATTTGCAAATTTATTGCTTGGATCATATGGGAATCTAAGGATGATAGGCAAAAAAGTATGAAAATGGGAAAGAGTTATACAGATATAAATGAGGTTATGAGATGGTCAGGAAAGTGTGCAGCTTGAGGGCGGTGCACAGTCCCCTCCCAGTGCTCACTGACCCCCTCTCTGTGAGACTGAAACTCACATGCTCAGGTCCTGCTTCCCAAAGGCCCCACATCAACATCCTTGAGATTAATGGGAAAGCACTGGAAGTTCCATTGCTAGTAGAAATCAATAGCCCTCTTTGCAATAGACAAGACTCATTAGCAAATCTGAAAAAAATTGTGGGCTGCTAGGTACCAAAGGGTCTAGATGACCAAGAGTAGGGAACCCAGAAGATGAGTTTGGTGGAAAAAGAGAAGAAAGGAGAGGAGGTCAGAGAAAGAAGAGAACAAAGCATGAGGGCCAATTTGGGGGCCCTGGGGTAGAACTAAGGTAGCCAGTGCCCTTAAAGGCTGGGGACAGGTGAGAGTGAGGCTGGGACAGGGGACTGCTCTCCCCAAGGTCACTAAACAGAGCGCCTCGGGACAGGACCTGCCTCCCATCTGAGGTTTGAGACAAAAAGTCTCCCTAGAGAACTCCAGGGATAACATTCACATCCTCACCCCAACTTCACCCACTCGCCGGGCACTCTCAGCCCCGCCACGATGCCTATGCAGATCTAGGCATTTGTTTCTGACTCTGCCTCTGCCTCCTCCTCTCCCCTCCCAGCCCAAAACTTGTTTGTGATTGAATTTTTCTTGTTTGTACGTTTTTCTCTTCACAGGACAAAAAGGGCATACATTACCTGACCAATGTCTTTGAGAGAAAGGACAAGAATGAGGATAAGAAGATTGATTTTTCTGAGTTTCTGTCCTTGCTGGGAGACATAGCCACAGACTACCACAAGCAAAGCCACGGAGGGGCGCCCTGTTCCGGGGGAAGCCAGTGATCCAGCCCCACCAAGGGGCCTCCAGAGATCCCAGGAACAATAAAGTGTCTCCTCCCACCAGACACTTGCCTTATTTCCTTCTTCTCTTTGGTGACCTACATTGTCAAAACTGCCAATTCCAGGCTAACTTTGTTGGAGAATCCCCACCACCCCGATCCAGTGGGTCACCCAGGAGTAATGTCCCACCACCAATGTTCTCCCTGTGGCCTCTCACACAGGGAGAGCTGCTTCTCACACAGGTCCTGGTGTCGGCCTCTGCCCCACTCCCTAAATGCAGCCACCGCAGCAGGTTACAGGTGGAAGCTGGTAGAAGGCCTCTGCCAGGTCACAGCAATGCCCCTCCTTGTCAAGGCATTGACCAGGTCATTCGGATGTACTTAGATACTGCACTGAGAAGGAGCTGGCATCTCTCAGTGTGCTCCTGCCCTCCCGCTCCCGCCCCAGCTGTTCTCCAGGGCTTGGGGAAACAGAAACCACTCACATAGGGATTCCTGGATGGGATCAGGCTCAGGGCCCATGTGACTACGAATGGGAGGCTCAGTAGTTCCCTGAGGATGGGCTCCCTTGTCCTGTGGTCTGGGCTCCAAGGTCTGTGTCCTCTCCCTGTTCTGTGTGCTTGTGTGCATGTGCCTATGTGGGTGACCCTGTGGAAGTGAGAGGGAGTCACTCTGATGCTTAGCTGTCCTCCATGATGGTTTGCTCAATGCCAGGACTGGGTTTCTGATGATGAATGAATACTCTAGATTTTGAACAGCTCTAAGTGGTCCAGAAGCCCTAGTAAGGAGGCTGGCCTGAATAAGGCAACATCACAGAAATGCCCTAAGGACTGACACAGAAAGCTTATGCTGACTGTGATGAGAAATTGCAGCACCTCTATCTGGTGGGTAATGGAGCGGTTTGTTATTGGTAGTCTACTCCAGGCCAGGCACTGTGCTATGGGCTGAGGATGCAGAAACAAGCAGGACACAGTGCTGTCCTAGCAGAGCACTGACGGGTCTCTCCATACAGGCCACAACACAGGGTTAATGTTCACCCAGTGTCACTTCAAGGCCATGTTCCATGCAGCTGCTCTTAGTATTCCTCCTTGAGGCTCACATCATCTGTCCATATCACGCATACCACCCTGGTCAGTCTCCAGCTAACCTCTCAATGAGGCAAACATTCTTCTTGGAGAAATCAGGCAACAATCTCAAAAATTCTCTTTCCATCCAACCAGCAGAAGTGTGTAGGATGGGTTATTTGCTCTTGTGAATGACTGCTGCACTCCACACTCACACCTCTGTTCACAGACCAGCATCTCCTCTCCTCATCAGGAATCTTCCTTCCTGAACATACTCTGCACCTCATTAGCATTCAGGACTGATCTGCAGTTTTCACCTCCAAATCCCAATGTCTGACCATTAGGTTTCTTCTCTCTCCTTCTCCCCCTTTCTCATTCTTATTCCACCTGTTCTTGGAACTCACAGAGACCTGCAGTCCCTGGGATTTCATTTTCTCTTCCCAGTCCCCTGCTGCCTTCTCTGTGCAGCCTGCCCCCCATCATCCACCCCAGAATTGCTCTCTTTCCTCTCTTAGCTCTGTTGCCCACTTTCCTTGGGCCACACCTTCCCTGCAGATCTCCAGCCTAGAACCATCTTCCCCATTTTCCTCCTCTCTCCTCCACCAGGACTGCTGGTCACTGCCCAGAACTGTCATGCCAGGGTCCCAAGGGTGAGTGCCTGACTTCCTGTCTGCCCAGCACTCTCTGAATCCCTCCTGTTCACCCAGCTGCTGTTATTCCAAGTATGCGCAACACACCCCCCGTCAGTATATCTCAGTATTTCATGCCTCTATACCAATCTTTCAAATGCTGCCTCAGCCAGAAATGTCTTTTAGTACTTCATCTGTCTCATTCACATTACATTTCAAGACTGAGCTTTTTGTCAATGTCTCTTAGACATTTAGAGGGTGAACCACCATCTCTTCACCCCAAAGAAATGATCTCTGCCTCATTTGTGCCTCCCTCACTCTGACCCCACTCCTACCATAGTGGCTGCATTACCTCAGATTCCCCTCGTGTCTTTCCATCCAGACTTGGAATCATGGGCGGAAAACACTGTTACCTCAGATCTCCTGGTTACCCAGCACATAGCAGTACTGGATCCCAGCTCATAATAAGTACTCTATATTATTTTTTATTATAAAATACTTTTGTGCAAATTCTGGTCAATACCACTTCATGTAAACAGCAGTGCAAAATCTAAAAACTTCCAGCTTGGGAGGCAGCCTGTGCGGCTTAGGAGAGGACTCCAGAATGTGGAACCCAGAATCTGGAACTAGGCCAAAAAGAATAATGCAAATGACTGAAGAGCTTGACTCAAGCCTTGATCTCCGAAAAGAAGAGAGGGTCTCCCTGGGGTGCGGTTGCTGGACTTTCAAGTCCATTTCTAAAGTCCAGAAGGCAACTGGCCATCCCTAATGTGGGCCTGCCTTCCCTTTATATTTATTTATTTATTTATTTATTTATTTATTTATTATTATACTTTAAGTTCTAGGGTACATGTGCACAGCGTGCAGGTTTGTTACATATGTATACATGTGCCAAGTTGGTATGCTGCACTCATTAATTCATTATTTACATTTGGTATATCTCCTAATGCTATCCCTTCCCCCTACCCCAACCCCACGACAGGCCCCGGTGTGTGATGTTCCCCTTCCTGTGTCCAAGTGTTCTCATTGTTCAGTTCCCACCTATGAGTGAGAACATGTGGTGTTTGGTTTTCTGTTCTTGCGATAGTTTGCTGAGAATGATGGTTTCCAGCTGCATCCATGTCCCTACAAAGGACACAAACTCATCCTTTTTTATGGCTGCATAGTATTCCGTGGTGTATATGTGCCACATTTTCTTAATCCAGTCTGTCACTGATGGACTTTTGGGTTGGTTCCAAGTCTTCGCTATTGTGAATAGTGCCGCAATAAACATACATGTGCATGTGTCTTTATAGCAGCATGATTTATAATCCTTTGGGTGTATACCCAGTAATGGGATGGCTGGGTCAAATGGTATTTCTAGTTCTAGATCCTTGAGGAATCGCCACACTGTCTTGCACAATGGTTGAACTAGTTTACAGTCCCACCAACAGCGTAAAACTGTTCCTATTTCTCCACATCCTCTTCAGTAGCTGTTGTTTCCTGACTTTTTAAAGATCGCCATTCTAACTGGTGTGAGATGGTATATCTCATTTGTGGTTTTGATTTGCATTTCTCTGATGGCCAGTGATGATGAGCATTTTTTCATGTGTCTGTTGGCTGCATAAATGTCTTCTTTTGAGAAGTGTCTGTTCATATCCTTTGCCCACTTTTTGATGGGGTTTTTTGTTTTTTTCTTGTAAATTTGATTGAGTTCTTTGTGGGTTCTGGATATTAGCCCTTTGTCACATGAGTAGACTGCAAAAATATTCTTCCGTTCTGTAGGTTGCCTGTTCACTCTGATGGTAGTTTCTTTTGCTGTGCACAAGCTCTTTGGTTTAATTAGATCCCATTTGTCAATTTTGGCTTTTGTTGCCATTACTTTTGGTGTTTTAGATGTGAAGTCCTTGCCCATGTCTTTGTCATGAATGATATTGCCTAGGTTTTCTTCTTGGGTTTTTATGGTTTTAGGTCTAACATTTAAGTCTCTAATCCATCTTGAATTAATTTTTGTAAAAGGTGTAAGGGAGGGATCCAGTTTCAGCTTTCTACATATGGCTAGCCAGTTTTCCCAGCACCATTTGTTAAATAGGGAATCCTTTCCCCATTTCTTGTTTTTGTCAGGTTTGTCAAAGATCAGATATTTGTAGATGTGTGGTATTATTTCCGAGGGCTCTGTTCTGTTCCATTGGTCTATATCTCTGTTTTGGTACCAGTACCATGCTGTTTTGGTTCTGTAGCCTTGTAGTATAGTTTGAAGTCAGGTAGCGTGATACCTCCAGCTTTGTTCTTTTGGCTTAGGATTGTCTTGGCAATGCAGGTTCTTTTTTGGTTCCATATGAACTTTAAAGTAGTTTTTTTCAAATTCCGTGAAGAAAGTCATTGGTAGCTTAATGGGGATGGCATTGAATCTGTAAATTACCTTGGGCAGTATGGCTATTTTCATGATATTGATTCTTCCTATCCATGAGCATGGAATGTTCTTCCATTTGTTTGTGTCCTCTTTTATTTTGTTGAGCAGTGGTTTGTAGTTCTCCTTGAAGAGGTCCTTCACATCTCTTGTAAGTTGAATTCCTAGGTATTTTATTCTATTTGAAGCAATTGTGAATGGGAGTTCACTCACGATTTGGCTCTCTGTTTTTCTGTTACTGGTGTATAAGAATGCTTGTGATTTTTGCACATTGATTTTGTATCCTGAGACTTTGCTGAAGTTGCTTATCAGCTTAAAGAGATTTTGGGCTGAGATGATGGGGTCTTCTAAATATAGACATGTCATCTGCAAACAGGGACAATTTGACTTCCTCTTTTCCTAATTGAATACCCTTTATTTCTTTCTCCTTCCTGATTGCCCTAGCCAGAACTTCCAACACTATGTTGAATAGGAGTGGTGAGAGAGGGCATCCCTGTCTTGTGCCTGTTTTCAGAGGGAATGCTTCCAGTTTTTGCCCATTCAGTATGATATTGGTTGTGGATTTGTCATAAATAGCTCTTATTATTTTGAGATACATCCCATCTATACCGAATTTATTGAGAGTTTTTAGCATGAAGCGCTATTGAATTTTGTCAAAGGTCTTTTCTGCATCTATTGAGATAACCATGTGGTTTTGTCTTTGGTTCTGTTTATATGCTGGATTGCGTTTATTGATTTGTGTACGTTGAACCAGCCTTGCATCCCAGGGATGAAGCCCTCTTGATCATGGTGTATAAGCTTTTTGATGTGCTGCTGGATTCGGTTTGCCATTATTTTATTGAGGATTTCTGACTCATTGATCTGTCTAATGTTGACAGTGGGGTGTTAAAGTCTCCCATTATTATTGTGTGGGAGTCTTAATCTCTTTGTACATCTCTAAGGACTTGCTTTATGAATCTGGGCACTCGTGTATTGGGAGCATATATATTTAGGATAGTTAGCTCTTCTTGTTGAATTGATCCCTTTACCATTATGTAATAGCCTTCTTTGTCTCATTTAATCTTTGTTGGTTTAAAGTCTGTTTTATCAGAGAGTAGGATTGCAACCCCTGCCTTTTTTTGTTTTCCATTTGCTTGGTAGATCTTCCTCCATCCCTTTATTTTGAGCCTATGTGTGTCTCTGCACGCGAGATGGATCTCCTGAATACAGCACACTGATGGGTCTTGACTCTTTATCCAATTTGCCAGTCTGTGTCTTTTAATTGGAGCTTTTAGCCCATTTACATTTAAGGTTAATATTTTTATGTGTGAATTTGATCCTTTCTTTATGATATTAGCTGGTTATTTTGCTCATTAGTTGATGCAGTTTCTTTCTAGCATCAATGGTCTTTACAATTTGGCATATTTTTGCAGTGGCTAGTACCAGTTGTTCCTTTCCATGTTTAGTGCTTCCTTCAGGGTCTCTTGTAGGGCAGGCCTGGTGGTGACAAACTGTCTCAGTATTTGCTTGTCTGTAAAGGATTTTATTTCTCCTTCACTTATGAAACAGTTTGGCTGGATATGAAATTCTGGGTTGAAAATTCTTTCCTTTAAGAATGTTGAATATTGGCCCCCACTCTCTTCTGGCTTGCAGTTTCTGCTGAGAGATCCACTGTTAGTCTGATGGGCTTCCCTTTGTGGGTAACCTGACCTTTCTCTCTGATTGCCCTTAACACTTTTTCCTTCATTTCAACTTCGGTGAATCTGACAGTTATGTGTCTTGGAGTTTCTCTTCTTGAGGAGTATCTTTGTGGCGTTCTCTGTATTTCCTGAATTAGAATGTTGTCCTGCCTTTCTAGGTTGGGGAAATTCTCCTGCATAATATCCTGAAGAGTGTTTTCCAACTTGGTTCCATTCTCCCCGTCACTTTCATGTACAACAGTTGGATGTAGATTTGGTCTTTCCACACAGTCCCATATTTCTTGAAGGCTTTGTTTGTTTGTTTTTACTCTTTTTTCTCTAAACTTCTCTTCTTGCTTCATTTCCTTTATTTGATCTTCAATCACTGATACCCTTTCTTCCAGTTGATCGAATCGGTTGTTGAAGCTTGTGCATTTGTCACGTATTTTTGTGCCATGGTTTTCAGCTCTATCAGGTCATTTAAGGACTTCTCTACATTGGTTATTCTAGTTAGCCATTTGTCTAATCTTTTTTCAAGGTTTTTAGCTGCTTTGTGATGTGTTCGAACTTCCTCCTTTAGCTTGGAGAAGTTTGATCGTCTGAAGCCTTCTTCTCTCAACTCGTCAAAGTCATTCTCCATCCAGCTTTGTTCCGTTGCTGGCGAGGAGTTGCGCTCCTTTGGAGGGGCTGAGGCACTCTGATTTTTAGAATTTTCAGCTTTTCTGCTCTGTTTTTCCCCCATCTTTGTGGTTTTATCTATCTTTGGTCTTTGATGAGGGTGACGTACAGATGGGGTTTTGGTGTGGATGTCCTTTCTGTTTGTTAATTTTCCTTCTAACAGTCAGGACCCTCAGCTGCAGGTCTGTTGGAATTTGCTGGAGGTCCACTCCAGATCCTGTTTGCCTGGGTATCAGCAGCAGAGGCTGAAGAGTGAATATTGCTGAACAGCAAATGTTACTGCCTGATTGTTCCTCTAGAAGCTTAGTCTCAGAGGGGTACCCGGCCGTGTGATGTGTCCATCTGCCCCTACTGTGGAGTGCCTCCCAGTTAGGCTACTCCAGGGTTAGGGACCCACTAGAGGAGGCAGTCTGTCTATTCTCAGATCTCAAACTCCAAGCTGGGAGAACCACTACTCTCTTCAAAGCTGTCAGACAGGGACATTTAAATCTGCAGAAGTTTCTGCTGCTTTTTGTTTGGCTATACCCTGTCCCCAGAGATGAAGTCTACAGAGGCAAGCAGTCCTCCTTGAGCTGCAGTGGGCTCCACTCAGTTCAAGCTTCCTGGCCAATTTATTTACCTACTTAAACCTCAGCAATGGTAGGCACCCCTCCCCGAGCCTCGCTGCCGCCTTGCAATGAGATCTCAGACTGCTGTGCTAGCAATGAGGGAGACCCCGTGGGCGTGGGACCCTCCGATCCAGGCATGGAATATAATCTCCTAGTGTGCCATTGCTAAGACCCTTGGAAAAGCACAGTATTAGGGTGGGAGTGACCTGATTTTCCAGGTGCTGCGTGTCATGGTTTCTCTCGGTTAGGAAAGAGAATTCCCTTACTCTTGCACTTCCCAGGTGAGGTGATGCCTCACCCTGATTTGGCTCTCGCTCAGTGGGCTGCACCCACTGTCCTGCACCCACTGTCTGACAAGCCCCAGTGAGATGAACTTGGTACCTCAGTTGGAAATGCAGAAATCACCCATCTTCTGTGTCGCTCATGCTGGGAGCTGTAGCCTGGAGCTGTTCCTATTCGGCCATCTTGGAACTTCCCCTTTATTTTTCCAGTTCATATTTCACCTGATAATATTCTATCCAATTGGCAGTGGCACATACAGATTAGGATGGAGTGTGTGGACAAATACTTCTTCATCTTCTTGTCTAGGATTAGAAATCACCTTCTCAAGGGAGCCTTGTCTGATGTTCCTGAGACTATTTCACACTCGCCAGGCTTATGCCAATGCAAGATACATCACATCTATTAGAATATTCTATTTACACATTCATGTCACCCCAGAGAGGTGATCACAGAGCAGGGACCAGATGTTTGGCATACAGTTCCTAGTTAAGATCCCAAATCCTGAGATATTGCTGATTTGCTATGGCAGGTCATCAAGAGAACTGTGTAATTCAAAACTCACCCAGGTGGCTTATAGAACAGAAGCAGATGGATGTAAAGGGGAGAGAGGGCCAGGAGATCTCTACAACCACAGCCCAGAGCTCCAAACAGTCACCAGATAGAAAATTGATTTGATTTCATCCAATATTCCTTCAAAAGAGTGTCAAGGAATAGGGTGGAGGCAATGTGTCAATCTGCATTGGAAGGAGGATATTTTAGAGCAAGGTCTAAGGGCACAGGTCACATTGATCAGAATTCAACCTTTGTTCTAACACATACTAGAGCAAGAATTTACTTGATTTGGAATAAGTAATAGCTACTGTACATTATATTGGTACTAAAGAGAAAGAATAATTGACAGCTTTATGCCCACACTGACATGACAGCTGATGTGAAAGAGATTCTGGAAATCCAAACGGTCTTAAGAAATTCTGATATGAAAACATTCCAATAACTTTTTTTTTTTTTTTTTTCAGATGAAGTCTTACTGTGTTGCCCAGGCTGGAGTGCAGTGGCACAATTTTAGCTTACTGCAACTTCTGCCTCCCAGGTTCAAGCAACTCTCTTGCCTCAGCCTCCCGAGTAGCTGGGATTGCAGATGTGCACCACCACATCCGGTTATTTTTTGTATATATATTTAAATTAATTATTTATTCATTTTTAAATTTAGGACAGAGTCTCGCTCTGTCGCCCAGGCTGGAGTGCAGTGGTGCAATCTCTGCTCACTGGAAGCTCCACCTCCCGGGTTCATGCCATTTTCCTGCCTCAGCCTCCCGAGTAGCTGGGACTACAGGCGCCCACCACCACGCCTGGCCAATTTTTTTGTATTTTTAGTAGAGATGGAGTTTCACCATGTTGGCCAGTCTGGTCCAGTAACTTGCGTATATTGCATAAATATACCCAGAAAGATGTGAGCTGTCCGTGGTGCTGAGTTCACTGTGATGTCACTCCTGCCTCCCTTTGTTTTCTTCTGACTGACATTCAACCTTCTCTACAGGAATCTCTTATGTTCCCCCACATGCAGGTGGTTTTTGAGTAGGCTCCTGAAGAGTGACCTCAACTTTCCAGGAAGAAAAGAGGGCAAAGGGAACAATGTGAAGAGGAGCAGAAAATCATAGAAGACCATGTGTTTGATAAACAACCAGATTGTTTCCACATTGTCACTCTAACCACACCATGACAGCAAACACATACATATCCCCTTATGGATCTGTGAGGTAGTTTCTTTGGTATTCCTTCCCAGGAAAGGGGTTGATGCATCATAGAGAATATATATATATAACTAAGTGTGAGATAATGTTTTATGGTTTTTGTTACTTGTATTTTATAAGAGTTCTGACCAGCACCAGATAAACTTCAGTGCTCTCCTTTCTTTGGCCTCAATATTACTGGATTAAATAATTACTGCTTTTCACTAGAAGCATCGTTTATTCACCATTATTTTAAATTTTATATTAAAACTCAATTTCTAGTAGAGTCTTTGGTTTCTTAGGTTTTTTTTATCTAGGTAATTTAAAAATCTTTTGTTATTCTTTACCATGTTTCAAACTAAATTAAAGCAGTTTATGTGAACCAATCAGTTTCTTTGGGAATTATATAGAAGGGCATGAGAGCCTTTATTTCATGCAATCCAACAATGTAACTTTAAATAAATTTATGGTGGAACTCCAACTTGTATCCACATTGTTATATGCACAGTTAGCATTATTACCTCTGAGCTGCATTTACTCTATAATGTGCTGCCACAGTATTTTGCCTATCCACTCCACCATGGATACCTTCCCCACCCTCATATTGCCTCCCACTCCTTACCACCACAAACAATACTATGAGGAACATCATTATATATATTTCCTTATGTATCTGTGTGAATATTTTTCAAAGCAACAGAAAGCTACCAAAGTAACCAGGACTTGAAGGCTCTGGTTATCCAAGAGAAAGAAGACTCAATCAATGCACTGAACATTACAGCTGCTTCTCTTCCTGATAAATTTATCAGTTCTCAAGTAGTTAGAACAAAGAAGTTAACAAACCAAACAGAAAGTATAACTTCTAAGAGACAAGGAAGATTATTTGCAATTTTAATAGTTATTCAGGGCTGGTGAGATTAAAATTAGTGTTCAGGACTTCCAACACAGCCAGAACTTGAAAGCCAAGAATTTAGATAAAAGAGAAGCAACAAATGGTGAGTTGATCACTCTAATTTTCTCCTTTTGAGGCATGCATTTTTTCACAAGTTGTACAGGACAAGAAGTACAGCCCAGAATAGGAAGTACAGAATATTTTTGTTCAAAATCTAAATAGCTAATCAGATCCTTTAGGAGATAAAAATCAGAGCTCAGAGGATTTCTAAGGTAGAGATACCTTTCTAAACATTCCAGGATTTCAGTCAGAACCCCTAAAGTGCTACTCCTAGGAATAAGTATATGGATCCAGAAATATAAATCCTAAAATTCAATTTTGAATTAACTCTGTCCCAGATTGGATTTAAATGATCTGCTACTCTAATTGCTTTCCAGAAGCTAAAGAAAATTCTCTGGAGGAAGAGAAAATCATCCATATCCTGAAAATGAAACATTTTCATTTTCAATATTTAGCATACAAAATATCCAAGTACACCATGAGAGAAGATAAAAATAGAAAATCGGCTGGATGCAGTGGCTCACTCCTGTAATTCCAGCAATTTGGGAGGCCCAGGCAGGTGGATCACTTGAGGCTAGGAGTTCGAGACCAGCCTGGCCAACATGGTGAAACCCTGTCTCTGCTAAAAAAAAATACAAAAATTAGCCAGGTGTGGTGGCACGCACCTGTAATCCCAGCTACTTGGGGGGTTGAGGTGGGAGAATCGCTTGAACCCAGAAGGCAGAGGTTGCAGTGAGCCAAGATCTCGCCACTGCAAAACAAAAACAAAAACAAAAAACCAAAACCAAAACCAAAACAAAAAACAAAAACAAAAACAAAAAACAAAAACAAAACAAAACAAAAAGAAAATGGAAAAAAGAGAAATTAAAAATAGAAGATATGAACAAATCCAGAATTGATAAACCAGGCACAGAAAGATAAATATCACATGTTCTCACTCATCTGTGGGAGCTAAAAAGTTGATCTCATGGAGGTAGAGAGTAGAACAATGCTTACTAGAGGCTAGGAAAGGTGGGTGGGTGGGGTGAAGGGAGGTTAAATGGGTAGAAACATACAGCTGTATAGAAGAAATAAGATCTAATGTTTGATAGCAGAGTAGGGCAACTATAGTTAACAACAGCGTATTGTATATTTCAAAATAGCTAGAAGAGAGGACTTCAAATGTCCCCACCACATAAAAATGATAAATACTTGAGGTGATAGATGCCCTAAATAGCATGACTTGATCATTATACATTCTGTGCATGTAACAAAATGTCACACATGTACCCCATAAGTACGTACAAATAGTATATATCCGTAAAACTTCTTTTTAAAAAAATTTTTGCTGTAAATGGAAGCAGAGAATTGAGAAGATTGCAGAGGATGATGAAGTCAAAACAATGCTTTGAGGTCAGACAAATAACAGTATACTTGTATAGAATGAAAAGATCAGAAAAGAGAAAAAATGATGGTGCATAAGAAAAAGGGGAGAATTTCTGCAGTGAGTGATAAAAGCAAGGGGGATGGGATGTAGTGAAAGAGGATGGATGGACCTCTGCTGGGAACATAAAAATTTCATGGTAGTGGGGGGAAGGCAGAGTGTATGGCCACTGATTCTGATAAGAAGGAAGATGGGGTAATCGAAATATGCAAATACTCTCTTATTTGTGTTGAATGTGCAGTTGAATTAGTGGTCATGAATTTGAAGTGTGACCAGTCAACAAGGTAAGCACATTTTTCTCCAGACTTGTTTATCTGCAGAAGTTGGAAATGCCCAGTGTTGGCAATGATCATTCATAGCTGATACACAAGAAAAAGACACCCAGACATGTACTCTTGATAGTAGACAACCCCACATTTGAATCAATCTGCTTTAAAAAACCTGAACCCTGAATATGCTTAAGGCTCTAGATCTACCGAGTTACAAAGGGAAGAGAGAAGCTGAGGAATCTGTTAACTGACATCACATGGATGCAATCAGGAAATCCAGACTGTAGGAAATTCTACAGGACAAATGACCCACTTTCTACAACAACAACAACAACAAAATGAAAGGAGAAAAAGAAGAAATTGAGAGTGAAGCTGCACATTTAAAAAGCCTTGGCCAGGTGCGGTGACTCACGCCTGTAATCCCAACACTTTCAGAGACCGGGGTGGGCAGATCACTTGAGGCCAGGAGTTTGAGACCAGCCTGGGCAACATGATGAAAATCCATTTTTACTAAAAATACAAAAATTAGCCGGGTGTGGTGGTACTTGCTTGTAATCTCAGCTACTCAGGAGGCTGAGGCAAGAGAATCACTTGAAACTGGGAGGTGGAGATTGCAGTGAACCAAGATTGTACCACTGCATTCCAGCCTGGGCAACAAAGCAAAACTCCGTCTTACAACAACAACAACAACAACAACAACAACAACAACAACAACAAAAACAAAAACCAAAAAGCAAAAAAAAAAAAAAAAAAGAAAAAAAAAAGAGAACAGGAACGTTGGCTTTAGAGCCATATCAATCAGATATACTGAATGTAACTTATTTGATCTCTGTTTAAGTAAACTTAAAAAAAAATCCATCACAACTGGAAAAATGTGAATACTGACTGGGTATTTGATTACATTAAAGAAATATTATTAATTATTTTTAGATATGACAGTAACATGGTGATTATGGGCTCCTTAGGTTGTCCTTATCTTTTAGAAATACAAATTGAAATGGTTACAGATGAAATTATATGAAGTTTGGAATTTGCCCAACAAAAATGAAGGATAGGAGTGGATGGTACTATAAGTGGAACAAGATGGTCATGTATTGACCATCATCAAAGTGGGCAATGAATACATAGGGAATTATCACACTATTTTCTCTATTCTTAATGTGTCTGAAAAAGTACTTCATAATTTAAAAAAATTTAAAAGGATGAAATAAAGACACTTTCAGATATACAAAAACTAAGAAGACTTACCCCCCACCACATTCTTACTAAAGAAATATCAAAAGCAAGTACAGTACCGCAAGTAAAATGAAAACTACCCTAATGCACAAAGAATGATAAATAATGGAAATAGCAAACAAGTGAGTAATCATAGTTACATATTTGTGTAAATCAAAACTAATAATTCCTGGCCCTGCACAGTGGCTCGCATCTCTAATCCTAGAACTTTGGGAGGCCAAGGTGGAAGGATCCCTTGAACCCAGGACTTCCAGACTAACCAGGGCAACATAATGAGATGCCCGTCTCTACAAAAAATAAAAAATTAGCAAGGCATGCTAGCACACACCAGGAATCCCAGCTACTTGAGAGGGTGAGTGAGGATTACTTGAGCTAGGAAGGTCGAGGCTGCAGTGAGCCATGATCCTGCCACAGCACTCCAGTCTGAGCAACAGAGCAAGACCCTGTCTCAAATAATAATAATCATTCCTAAAGAAGGGACGTAATTTTTAATGAGAGTTGAAAGGCTGAAAAAAAAAATAGCATATAAGCCAGAAAGGAAGTCTCTAAATTTAAAGTGAATTATTTAGATTGTTCAGGTGGAGAGAAGAGATATTGATTAACTCTAGTCTAGTTTATATTGCAAGCAAGTTAAAATTTCAACGGTAACCACAAAAATTGTGTGCTTATGTGTGTGCGTTTGTGCATGTATCCAAACCCATATAAGAGGGGAAAACCACATAAAAAAAATAAGTATGGCTCACCCCTGTAATCCCAGCACTTTGGGAGGCTGAAGTGGGCCAATCACTTGAGGTCAGACGTTCGAGACCAGCCTGGCCAACATGGTGAAACTTTGTCTCTACTGAAAATACAAAAATTAGCCGGGTATTGTGGTGGGCACTTGTAATTCCAGCTACTCGGGAGGCTGAGGCAGGAGAATTGCTTGAACCTGGGGAGGGGAGGTTACAGTGAACTGAGATCACACCACTGCACTCCAGCCTGGGCGGTGGAGTAAGACTCTGTAAGACTCTCTGGACTTGAGCTTGGTCAACTGTAACCTTCGGAACAAGGCTTCTGGTCATGGAACTGATGGTGTAACTCCTTAGCAACTGCAGCAACACTGGAGAGAAACTCAGAAAAACTGATCTTCTCATCATGATTGCTGTCCTTCTTTTCTTTTTTTTTTTTTGAGACGGAGTTTCGCTCTTGTTGCCCAGGCTGGAGTGCAATGGCACAATCTTGACTCACCGCAACCTCCACCTCCCCCATTCAAGCAATTCTCCTGCATCAGCCTCCTGAGTAGCTGGGATTATAGGCATGAGCCACCACACCTGGCTAATTTTGTATTTTTAATAGAGATGGGGTTTCTCCATGTTAAGGCTGGTCTTGAACTCCAAACCTCAGGAGATCCGCCCGCCTCAGCCTCCCAAAGTGCTGGCTTTACAGGCGTGAGCCTCCACACCTGGCCTAAACAACTTTTCTAAGAAATCTGGGCCCTTTTTTATTCCCTCTGAGTAGAAGAAAACAAACAAAGGGAAGGTTACAACCTGGGGCTGGACTAGGAAGATGAGAAGGAGACGGCACAGGCTAAGGGGAAATACGTAGGGGGTGAGGTGGGGGTTGCTGGAGGGTGGGGTTGGGACAGCCGTAATGGATGGGATGGGGAGCCCTGACCCTGGCGTTTTAATTGGTGACTCTTGGCTCAAATGAAAACATGCATAGGAGATCCCAAAACTCTGAGGCCAGGTCTGCCTGTGTCCCTTGAAATGCCCAATACTCATTCTACATGGGCCAACACCCTTTGGACCCTAGTCTCAAAACTACCTCCACTTGGCTGGGCTCGGTGGTTCACGCCTATAATCCCAGCACTTTGGGAAGCTGAGACGGGTGGATCACCTGAGGTCAGGAGTTCAAGACCAGCCTGGCCAACGTGGTGAAACTCCATCTCTACTGGAAATACAAAAATTAGCCAGGTGTGGTGGCACGTGCCTCTAATCCCAGTTACTCGGGAGGCTGAGGCAGGAGAATTGTTTGAGCCTGGGAAGCAGAGATTGCAGTGAGCCGAGATAGCACCATTGCACTCCAGTCTGGGCGACAGAGTGAGACTCCATCTAAACAAAACAAAACAAAACAACACAAAACAAAACAGCCTCCACTACTCTCCTCATCATTCCATCAAAATACACCAGTTCCGAATCCCCTCCTTGTCGGAGCTCACTCTCTGTGATTCAGTCTGTTGCATTATTTGTGCCAGTGGGTTCAGCGGGTGTTAATGGTTTAATGGTGAAGTTAGATGTCATAGTGAGGGGGAACCAAAAACTCCCCAGGGTTTTAGGGCTGCCCCATTTCACTTGGCATTACGATTCTGTGTGTTAACTGCTGCTCCCAGGGGTACATGAAAAGAAGCTTCCAGAAGGAGCAGATGAACCCAAAGAGTTGAATCTAAAGGCGGAAACTTTTTTTTTTTTGCAGACAGAAGAGAGATAGTTTAAGCCAGGAGACCTTCTGCTGACTCATAAGTCACGTAGCCTGCTGACTACGTAATAACACTTGTTAACATCACGGTCCCTCTTCCCATCTTACAAAGCATCGCACATGTTTTACCTCATTTAAGTGTTCATGACAACCCCAGGAAATAAGTGATATTGTCCCCATTTTTACATCTAAGGTAACTAAGGCTCCCTGAGTTGGTGTTTACGTATTTGTACCAATGAAATAAGTAAACAGCAGGGGCTGTGCAGGAAATCGGGTCTTCTCACCCCATCCTGGACTCTGTCTACTACACCCCTTCCAGTCAGGAGTAGAGGTGCCGTGGCTGGGGAGAGGTGCGAGGTGCTCGCCAGCCTGCCATGTCGGTGCCTCTCCATGAGCTGGTTCTCAGGCCAGTGAGGTCCAGGGGTGCCGTGCACTCCTGCCCCACTCCCACCCAGCCGCTGGGTCCCTGCTCGCACAGGCCGACAGGAAGGTGGGGAAATGGGTGACGTTGGACAGCCAGATCTGACCACGGCATCTGAATCTTGGGTGTATTTGTGACATAGGTTGAGTAAGTCCTTCAGCAGCTCCGCAGCTCCTGTGTCCAGTAAGCTGCAGGAAAGGGCGCCAGTTGCCTGGCTTGCTTTCCAACGTCTGAGACTGTGGGGAACAGGGATGAAAGGAGACAGGATAGGCAGGGAATGGAGTAAGGGCCAGGGCTGCAGGAAAGAGTGCTGGTTGCCTGGCTTGCTTTCCAATGTCTGAGACTGTGGGGAACATGGATGAGAGGAGACAGGATAGGCAGGGAATGGAGTAAGGGCTGGGTCTGAAGGGAAGGTGAGAGGCAACCCTGAGATGGAGCAGAAGGAATCTGACAATCCTTCAGTCCAGGTGAAATCCAGAGGAGGGAATAAATGTTTGAGGAGAGGGAGGGGAAGTCGTGGAAATTGCAAGGCCCAGGGTGGGATATGTGGGCGGAGGGAGGAGGGGGTCGGCTGTAGGAGTGGAAGAATGAGGTGGTAGTGTCTGAGGGACCCTGAATTTAAGGTGCTGGGGAAAGTAGGAGTCCCCTTATGGATCCATTACTGCTGAAATCAGCAGTGAGACTCCCCAGCTAAACACTGACATGAAGAAAGGCACTATCACTCCCTCGCTTTCCCAGAGCTCTGGGATCTCAGATAAAATATAAAGAACCTGGGTGGTGCCCCGTCCTTGTGGAGCTCCTGACAGGTCAGCAATCAACAGCCCGGGGGAGGCCTGAGTCACCCCACTCCGTGTGTCTCCTGGACCTCTGGGCTCAAGTCCTCTTACAATGCTCCAGCGGGCACTGGAGGACTCTGCCAACCCCTGCACATTTGTACCATCCCTGTGCTCCCAACTCTGGGCCCAGCACTGGGAGCAAGGGGAAATTAAGGGAATGGCACAAACATGAAGGATTCACTCTGGGCCTCTCTGGTGCCTCAGAGCGTCCTGAAGAGACCTGAGCCCAGGAAGCCGGGAAATGGACAAACCTCTCAGTAGAAAGAAGGACTGCAGCAGGCAGAGGCGGCGCTGGGGATCCTGGACTTGGCTCTGGCCTCAGTGGCCTACAGAGACATTCTCTGCAGCAGCTCTTCTGTGAGGCTCCCTGGTGTCACAGGACCACCAAAAG
The DNA here is from genome assembly GCF_003255815.1 of Theropithecus gelada. Taxonomy (NCBI): domain Eukaryota; kingdom Metazoa; phylum Chordata; class Mammalia; order Primates; family Cercopithecidae; genus Theropithecus; species Theropithecus gelada. Next base: position 18,806,704 of record NC_037668.1, on the reverse strand, counting down.
TCAGAACAGAGAGGATATAGATTATCCAGTCCAGCCCCTCACTGCCCAAAAGAAGATGCTGAGGCCTGGAGGGAGAGGACAAATGACTTCCCTGCAGGCTACACAGGCCAATCAGGAACAAGCTGTAACTTGAACCCAGGCATCCTGACTCCCAGCCCAGGGCCTTCTTCCTGACATGAGCAGGCAGCAAGCAGGCTGGGACATTGTGCCTTCAACCTAGAAGAAGCACATGGGCACACAGGGACTCACCAGAACCCGCAGAGGAGGCAGAGAAGGGAGGTAAATGGGAGAAGGTTGTTGGGAGGAGAACAGTGCCTTTGATGATGCTCAGATCTAGGCTGGGACCAGGACTGGGCGCCTGGGGCTTATTCCATCAGTTGCCTCAACATGACGCTGGTCCGGGTGGAAACTCACAGCAGACACTGCCCTGGGTCTCCGTTGTGCCCGCCCAAGCGAGCCCCCAGCAGAGTTCTCTTGCCTTTCTAAGTCCTTTGGGGCTGGAACGGAGGGTGATGACAGAGGGAAGGTGAGAGGACTGCTGTGCCCCCAGGACATAGGGCATTTGGGGATTTGCAGGTGGAATCAGAGTCCCTGATTATGGATCCAATGAGTCATTTGAGGAGCTTTCATCACCTGTCGGTAAGGTAAATGCGGCTGTCATTTGTGACAGGTTACCACACGCCAGGCAGTCTGCTAAGAGCTTT
>NC_037668.1:18739471-18792316 GCF_003255815.1 Theropithecus gelada | reverse complement strand
GTCTCTAATCAAAGTGGTTTTCCTCGGAAAGCACAGGGGTTTCCTCAGCAGCTGTCCCTTCTGGAGTGACCTGGAGGCCACTGTGGCCAGCAGGAGGACATGTGCTCTGGAGAAGACAGAGGCCTCCTGCCTGTCACCTGGGGCCTAGAGCTCACAGAACAGCCTGGAGAAAGGTCCCTGGGCCATGTCCAGGTCAGAGCCCTGGTTCCTCTGCTGTGCACTGCACTGGACAGTGGCTCCTGCGGGGTAGGGTAACCCCATGCTCAGCCAAGACTGACAGCACAGACCCTGGATTTCCACAGACGGCTAGAAGTGGGCTTCGGAGTCAGGACTTGGCTTCAAATCCTGGCTCTGCCACTTTCTAGGGGTGTCCTCTTGGCAAATCTAGCTAAACTGTTCACATCTGTAAACTGAGATAATCATACCCATCACAGAGGATTCTCCTGAGAATTATATGAGACAATGCATGCAAAGCTCTTAGCAGACTGCCTGGCGTGTGGTAACCTGTCACAAATGACAGCCGCATTTACCTTACCGACAGGTGATGAAAGCTCCTCAAATGACTCATTGGATCCATAATCAGGGACTCTGATTCCACCTGCAAATCCCCAAATGCCCTATGTCCTGGGGGCACAGCAGTCCTCTCACCTTCCCTCTGTCATCACCCTCCGTTCCAGCCCCAAAGGACTTAGAAAGGCAAGAGGACTCTGCTGGGGGCTCGCTGGGCGGGCACAATGGAGCCCTAGGGCAGTGTCGGCTGTGAGTTTCCACCCGGACCAGCGTCATGTTGAGGCAACTGATGGAATCAGTGCCAGGCGCCCAGTCCTGGTCCCAGCCTAGATCTGAGCATCATCAAAGGCACTGCTCTCCTCCCAACAACCTTCTCCCATTTACCTCCCTTCTCTGCCTCCTCTGCGGGTTCTGGTGAGTCCCTGTGTGCCCATGTGCTTCTTCGAGGTTGAAGGCACAATGTCCCAGCCTGCTTGCTGCCTATTCATGAGGAGGAAGGCCCTGGGCTGGGAGTCGGGATGCCTGGGTTCAAGTTACAGCTTGTCCCTGATTGGCCTCTGCAGCCTGCAGGGAAGTCATTTGTCCTCTCCCTCCAGGCCTCAGCATCTTCTTTTGGGCAGTGAGGAGCTGGACTGGATAATCTATATCCCTTCTGTTCTGACTTTTGGTGGTCCTGTGACACCATGGAGCCTCACAGAAGAGCTGCTGCAGAGAATGTCTCTGTAGGCCACTGAGGCCAGAGCCAAGTCCAGGATCCCCAGCGTCGCCTCTGCCTGCTGCAGTCCTTCTTTCTACTGAGAGGTTTGTCCATTTCCCGGCTTCCTGGGCTCAGGTCTCTTCAAGATGCTCTGAGGCACCAGAGAGGCCCAGAATGAATCCTTCATGTTTGTGCCATTCCCTTAATTTCCCCTTGCTTCCAGCGCTGGGCCCAGAGTTGGGAGTACAGGGATGGTACAAATGTGCAGGGATTGGCAGAGTCCTCCAGTGCCCACTGGAGCATTGTAAGAGGACTTGAGCCCAGAGATCCAGGAGACACAGGGAGTGGGGTGACTCAGGCCTCCCCCGGGCTGTTGATTGCTGACCTGTCAGGAGCTCCACAAGGATGGGGCACCACCCAGGTTCTTTATATTTTATCTGAGATCCCAGAGCTCTGGGAAAGTGAGGGGTGATGGTGCCTTTCTTCATGTCAGTGTTTTGCTGGGGAGTCTCACTGCTGATTTCAGCAGTAATGGATCCATAAGCGGACTCCTACTTTCCCCAGCACCTTAAATTCAGGGTCCCTCAGATGCTACCACCTCATTCTTCCACTCCTACAGCCGACCCCCTCCTCCTCTGCCCACATATCACACCCTGGGCCTTACAATTTCCACGACTTCCCCTCCCTCTCCTCAAACATTTATTCCCTCCTCTGGATTTCACCTGGACTGAAGGATTATCAGATTCCTTCTGCTCCATCTCAGGGTTGCCTCTCACCTTCCCTTCAGACCCAGCCCTTACTCCATTCCCTGCCTATCCTGTCTCCTTTCATCCCTGTTCCCCACAGTCTCAGACGTTGGAAAGCAAGCCAGGCGGCCCCCACCCTTTCCTGCAGCCCCGGCCCTTACTCCATTCCCTGCGTATCCTGTCTCCCTTCATCCCTGTTCCCCAGAGTCTCAGATGTTGGAAAGCAAGCCAGGCAACTGGCGCTCTTTCCTGCAGCTTACTGGACACAGGAGCTGCCGAGCTGCTGAAGGACTTACTCAACCTATGTCACAAATACACCCAAGATTCAGATGCCGTGGGCAGATCTGGCTGTCCAACGTCACGCATTTCCCCACCTTCCTGTCGCCCTGTGTGAGCAGGGACCCAGCGGCTGGGTGGGAGTGGGGCAGGAGTGCACGGCACCCCTGGACCTCACTGGCCTGAGAACCAGCTCATGGAGAGGCACCGGCGTGGCAGGCTGGCGAGCACCTCGCACCTCCCCCCAGCCACTGCACCTCTACTCCTCAATAGAAGGAGTGTAGTAGACAGAGTCCAGGATGGGGTGAGACGACCCGATTTCCTGCACAGCCCCTGCTGTTTGCTTATTTCATTGGTACAAATACGTAAACACAAACTCAGGGAGCCTTAGTTACCTTAGATGTAAAAATGGGGACAATGTCACTTATTTCCTGGGGTTGTCATGAACACTTAAATGAGGTAAAACATGTGCGATGCTTTGTAAGATGGGAAGAGGGACCGTGATGTTAACGAGTGTTATTAGACAGTCAGCAGGCTACGTGACTTGTGGGTCGGGAGAAGGTCTCCTGGCTTAAACCATCTCTCTTCTGTCTGCAAAAAATTTCCCCCTTTAAATTCAACTCTGGGTTCACCTGCTCCTTCTGGAAGCTTCTTTTCATGTACCCCTCGGATCAGCAGTTAACAACACAGAATCGTAATGCCAAGTGAAACGGGGCAGCCCTAAAACCCTGGAGAGTTTTTGATTCCCAATCACTATGACATCTAACTTCACCATTAAACCATTAACACCCGCTGAACTCACTGGCACAAATAATGCAACAGACTGAATCACAGAGAGTGAGCTCCGACAAGGAAGGGATTCAGAATTGGTGTATTTTGATGGAATGATGAGGAGTGGAGGTAGTTTTGAGACTGGGGTCCAAAGCATGTTGGCCTGGGCAGAATGAATATCGGACATTCCAAGGGGCGCAGGCAGACCTTGCCTCAGAATTTTGGGATCGCCTATGCATGCTCTCATTTGAGCCAAGAGTCACCAGTTAAAACATCAGGGTCAGGGCTCCCCATTGCATCCATTACGGCTGTCCCAACCCCACCCTTCTACAACCTCCACCTCACCCCCTACGTATTTCCCCTTAGCCTCTGCCATCTCCTTCTCACCCTCCCAGTCCAGCCCCAGGTTGTAACCTTCCTTTTGTTTGATATCTTCTTCCAACAGGAAAAGAAAGAGCCCGGATTTCTTAGAAAAGTTGTTCAAGAAGGACAGGAATCATGATGAGAAGATCAATTTTTCCGAGTTTTTCTCCAGTGTTCCTGCAGTTAGTTGCTAAGGAATCACACCATCAGTCCCATGGCCAGAAGTCCTGTTCTGAAGGTTATGGATGACCCAACCCCATCTCAGCCCAGCCCAGCCCGTGGGCTCTCCACCCAGGCCCTGGCTTAGCAGACACCAAGAGCCAGTAAACTGGTCCCCTGCTCTGGTTGCTAGGCTCTTTTCCTCTTTCTCTTTGGTCATACATGTTGGCAACGCAGTGGATTCTTGATTAGCTGCTTTGTTCTTTCTTTCTTTTTTTTTCTTTTTTGAGACAAAGTCTTGTTCTGTTGCCCAGGCTGGAATGCAGTGGTATGATCTTGGCTCATTATAACCCCTGCCTCCTGGGTTCAGGTGATTCTCCTGCCTCAGCCTCTCAAGTAGCTGGGATTACAGGTGGTTGCGACCATGCCCAGCTAATTTTTGTATTTTTAGGAAAGACAATGTTTTGCTGTGTTGTCCAGGCTGGTCTCCAACTGATCTGCCTGGATCCTGACTTCAAGTGATGTGCCCACCTCGGTCCCCCAAAGAGCTGGGATTACAGACGTGAGCCATAATTTGTTTTTTTTTTTTATGTGGTTATCCCCATCTATCATAGGTTTGGACATACACACACAAACACACACAGGCACACAATTTTTGTGGTTACCTTTGAAATTTTAACTTGCAATACATACTAGACTAGAGCTAATCAATATCTCTACTCTCCTCCTAAACAATGTAAATAATTCATTTTAAATTCAGAGACTCCCCTTCCAGCTTATATGCTATTTTTTTCCAGCCTTTTAACTCTCCTTAAAAATTATGTCCCTTATTTTGGAATGATTATTATTATTTGAGACAGGGTCGGCTCTGTTGCTCAGGCTGGAGTGCAGCAGCAGGATCATGGCTCACTGCAGCCTCCACCTTCTTAGCTCAAGTAATCCTTCTGATTCAGCCTCTTATGTAACTGGGATTCCAGGCACGTGCCAACACGCCTGGTTAATTTTTTATTTTTTGTAGAGATGGAGGTCTCACTATGTTGCCCGGGTTAGTCTTGAGCTCCTGGGCTGAAGTGATCCTCCATCTTGGCCTCCCAAAGTGCTAGGATTAGAGGTGTGAGCCACTATGCAGGGCCAGGAATTATTATTTTTGATTTAACAAATATTTCGTTAGGATTACCCACTTGATCCACTGCCTCAGACTCCCAAAGTGCTGGGATGACAGGCGTGAGCCTCCGCACTCACCCAAGACGTTTTAAATGTACAACTTCACTCTCCATTTCTTCTTTTTCTCCTTTCATTTTGCTGTTGTTGTTGTAGAAATTGGGTCATTTGTCCTGTAGAATTTCCTGCAGTCTGGAGTTCCTAATTGTAACAGATTCCTCAGCCTCTCTCTTCCCTTGGTAACCTGGTAGATCTAGAGTCTTAAGCATACTCAGGTTTCAGGTGTTTTAAAGTAGATTGCTTCATATGTGGAGTTGTCTATCAAGAGTACATGTCTCAGTGTCTTTTTCTTATGTATCAGCTATGAATGATCATTGCCAACACTGGGTAAATCCAATTCTGCCTACACTTCTGCAGATAAACAAGTCTGGAGAAAAATGTGCTTACCTTGTTGACTGGTCACACTTCAAATTCATGACCACTAATCCAACTGCACATTCAATACAAATAAGAGAGTATTTGCATATTTCAATTACCCCATCTACTCTCTTATCAGAATCAGTGGCCATACACTCTGCCTTCCCCCAACTACCATGAACTTTTTATGTTCCCAGCAAAGGTCCATCTGTCCTCTTTCACTACATCCCATCCCCCTTGCTTTTTTCAAACACCCGCTACAGAAATTCTCCTCTTTTTCTTATGCACCATCAGTTTTTCTGTTTTCTGGTCTTCTCATTCTATACAAATACACTGTTATTTGTCTGACCTTAACTAATAATTTTGACTTCATTCTCCTCTGTGATCTTCTCTATTCTCTACTTCCATTTACAGCATTTTAAAAATTTTGTGAATGTATAATATTTGTACATACTTAAGGGGTTCATCTGTGATATTTTGTTACATGCACAGAATGTATAATGATCAAGTCATGGTATTTAGGACATCTATCACCTCAAGTATTTATCATTTTTATGTGGTGGGAACATTTGAAGTCCTCTCTTCTAGATCTTTTGAAATATACAATACACTCTGGTTAACTATAGTTGCCCTATTCTGCCATAAAACATTAGATAATATTCCTTCTATATAGCTAGGTGTTTCTACTCATTTAACCAATCTCCCTTCACCCCACCCATTCACCTTTCCCAGCCTCAGTAACCATCATTCTCCCTATACCTCCATGAGACGAACTTTTTTTTTTTTTTTAGCTCCCACAGATGAGGGAGAACATGTGATATTTGTCTTTCTGTGCCTGGCTTATCATCTCTGGGTTTGTTTACATTTTCTATTTTTATCTTCTCTTGTTTCCATTTCCTATTTTTATCTTCTCTCTTGGTGTACTTGTATTTTTTGAATGCTGAACATTAAGAATGAAAATTTTTTTATTTCAGGCTATGGATGATTTTCTCTCCCTCCAGAGAATTTTCTTTAGCTTCTGGAAAGGAATTAGAGTAGAAGATCATTTAAATCCGATCTGGGTTTATTGATTCAAAACTGAATTCTAGGATTTATATTTCTGATCCATATACTTATTCCCAGGAGTAGCAATTGAGGGTTTCTAACTGAAATCCTAGAATGTTTAGGAGGGTACCTCTACCTTGGAAATCCTCTGAGCTTTGATTTTTATCTCCTAAAGGCTCTAACTAGCTATTTAGGTTTTTAACAAAGATTTTCTGATGGGCTGTACTTCTTGTCCTGTACAACTTGTGAAAAGACACATGCCTAAAAGGGAGAAAATTTGAGTGATCAGCTCACCATTTGTTGCTTCTCTTTTATGTAAATTTTTGTCTTTTCAAGTTCTGGCTGTGTTGGAAGTCCTGAACACTAATTTCAATCTCACCAGTCCTGAATGACTATTAAAATTGCAAATAATCTTCCTTGTCTCTTAGAAGTTACTTTCTGTTTGGTTTGTTAACTTCTTTGTTCAAACTACTTAAGAATTAATTTCTCAGGAAGAGAAGCAGCTTTAATGTTGAGTACATTGATTGAGTCTTCTTTCTCTTGGATAACCAGAGCCTTCAAGTCCTGGTTACTTTGGTAGCTTTTTGATGCTTTGAGGCAGATAATTTTATGATTTTGTCCACATTTTCTATGTTTTATTGGGATAATTGGTCTGCTACAAAAGTATTCCATAAGCAGAAGCAGACATATTGGCAGTAATGCTGAACTACAGGAACTCTTGGTACTGTTGGTAAGAAAACAATAGTCAAGCCAAGAGCACATAGAATCTGTATCCCAGGTAGTCTACCTTTTGGAACACACACACACACACACACACACACACACACACATATATATATATGTTCCAAAACATATATATCCAAAAATATTCACACAGATACATAAGGAAATATATATAATGATGTTGATGTTCCTCATAGTATTGTTTGTGGTGGTAAGGAGTGGGAGGCAATATGAGGGTGGGGAAGGTATTCGTGGAGAAGTGGGTAGACAAATACTGTGGTAGCACATTATAAAGTAAATGCAACTCAGAGGTAATAATGCTAACTGTGCATAGAGCAATGTGGATATGAGTTGGAGTTCCACTGTAAAGTTATTTAAAGTTACATTGCTGGATTGTATGAAATAAAGGCTCTCATGCTCTTCTATACAATTCCCAAAGAAGCTGATTGGTTCACATTAACTGCTTTAATTTAGATCGAAACATGGTTAAAGAATAATAAAAGATAAAAAACACTGAAATAGAAAAATAAACCTAGGAAACCAAAGGTCCTACTAGAAATTCAGTTTTAATATAAAATTGAAAATAATGGTAAATAAATGATGCTCCTAGTGAGAAGCATTAATTCTTTAATCCAATAATATTGAGGCCAAAGAAAGGAGAGCACTGAAACTTATCTGGTGCTGGTCATAACTCTTGTAAAATGCAAGTTACAAAAACAATAAGATATTATCTCACACTTAGTTATATATATATAATCTATGATGCATCAATCCCTTTCCTGGGCAAGAATACCAAAAAACTGTCTCACAGATTTATAAGGGGACACGTGTGAATATGCTGTCATGGTGTGGTTATAGTGACAGGGTACTGGAAACAATCTGGTTGTTTATCAAACACATGGTCTTTTATGATTTTCTGCTCCTTTCACATTGTTCCCTTTGCCCTCTTTTCTTCCTGGAAAGTTGAGATCACTCTTCAGGAGCCTACTCAAAAGCCACCTGCATGTGGGGTAACATAAGAGATTCCTGTAGAGAAGGTTGAATGAATGTCAGTCAGAAGAAAGCAAAGAGAGACAGGAGTGACGTCACAGTGAATTCAGCACCACGGACAGCTCACGACACTCCAGCCCAGGCAACAGAGTGAGACTTTGTCGGAAAAAAAAGAGTTATTGGAATGTTTTGATATCAGAATTTCTTGGGACCGTTTGGATTTCCAGAATCTCTTTCACATCAACTGTCATGTGAGTGTGGGCATAGAGCTGTCAATTATTCTTTCTCTTTAGTACCAATATAATGTACAGTAGCTATTACTTATTCCAAATCAAGTCAATTCTTGCTCTAGTATGTGTTAGAACAAAGGTTGAATTCTGATCAATATGACACTAATACCTGTGCCCTTAGGCCTTGCTCTAAAATGTTCTCCTTCCAATGTGGAATGACACATTGCCCACACCCTATTCCTTGAAACTATTTTGAAGGAATATTGGGTGAAATCAAATCAATTTTCTATCTGGTGACTGGAGCTCTGGGATGTGGTTGTGGAGATGGCCTGGTCCCCTCTCCTCTTTATATCCATTTGCTTCTGTTCTATAAGCCACCTTGGTGAGTTTGGAATGACAGTTCTCTTGACGACCTGCCGTAGCAAATCAGCAATATCTCAGGATTTGGGATCTTAACTAGGAACTGCATGCTAGACATGGGGTCCCTGTCCTGTTATCACCTCTTGGGATGACATGGATGTATAAACAGAATATCCTAATAGATGTGATGAGTTCTGCATTGGCATAAGCATGGAGAGTGTGAAATAGTCAGGAACATTAGACAAGACTCCCTTGAGAAGGTGATTTTTAATCCTAGACAAGAAAATCAAGAAGTATTTGTCCACACACTCCATCCTAATTAGTATGTGCCATTGCCAATTCACGGAATATTATCAGGAGAAATATGAACTGGAAAAATAAAGGGAGGGCATGGCAACATTAGGGGTAGTCAGTTGCCTTCTGGACTCTACCGATGGACTTGAAAGTCCAGGAACCCCACCCCAGGGAGACCCTCTCTTCTTTTGGGAGATCAGGATGTGAGTCCTTAGGGAAGCTCTTCAGTCATTTGCATTATTCCTTTTGGCCTAGTTCCAGATTCTGGGGTCCAGATTCTGAGGTCCTCTCCTAAGCTGCACAACCTTCCTCCAGGACTGGAAGTTTTCAGATTTTGCACTGCTGTTTACATGAGGTGGTATTGATTAGAATTTGCACAAATGTATTTTATAATAAAAAAATGATATAGAGTGCTCATTATGAGCTGGGATCCAGTACTGCTATGTGCTGGGTAACCAGGAGATCTGAGGTAACAGTGTTTTCCCCCCATGATTCCAAGTCTGGATGAAAAGACACGAGGGGAATCTGAGGTAATGTAGCCACTATGGTAGGAGTGGGGAGAGGGTGAGGGAGGCACAAATGAGGCAGAGATCATTTCTTTGGGGTGAAGAGATGGTAGTTCACCCTCTAAATGTCTAAGAGACGTTGACATTAAGGTCAGTCTTAAAATGTAATGTGAATGAGACAGATGAAATATTAAAAGACATTTCTGGCAGAGGCAGTAGTTTGGAAGATTGGTATAGAGGCATGAAATACTGAGATATACTGATGAGGGGTGTGTTGCGCATACTTGGAATAACAGCAGCTGGGTGAACAGGAGGGATTCAGAGACTGCTGGGCAGACAGGAAGTCAGGCACCCACCCTTGGGACCCTGGCATGACAGTTCTGGGCAGTGACCAGCAGTCCTGGTGGAGGNGGGAGTGGGAAAAGTTCTTTCCTGCCCCATGGCACTAACTTCCCAGAAAGTCTTCAGCGTTTTTCCTCCTCCTATGCAAAACTGCCTGTGTAGGAGTTGGGAGTTGTGCCCTTGGCTATAATGTGCCCTACGCTGCTGTGGAAAGACTGACCCAGGTAGGGGCAAGAGGATTGGGAAGGCATGGGAGTCCCTGGGGCATGGTGAGGAAAGGGAGATGATGAATCACTGACATGGACATTTTCTGCTAACCCCTTCCAATGTTCCTTTAGGGTACAAGAGAGCTCCAGGTTCATTTAGTGCCAGCCCCTTAAGCACTCTGGGGCTCCACCGAGCTGATGTGATGTCTCCCTAGGTGGACCTATTTTCTCCACCCATCATATTTCTTCAACTTCCTTCTCCATCAGTACTTATCTAACCAGGGGGACCTGTTTCTCCCTCTCCCACTTCCCCATATGATGGCAATATTACTTTTAGTGGCAAAAGATACACACACAGACACACACACAGACACACACACACACAGTGGAATACTACTCAGCTATGAATAAAGAATGAAATCATGCCTTTCACAGCAATATGGATGGAACTGGAGACTATTATTTTAAGTGAAATTACTCAGAAACAGAAAGTCAAATACTGTGCACCTTCACATGTGAGTGGGAGCTACATCACGCATACAGATGGAGGTAGAGAGTAGAATCATAGACACTGGAGACTGTGAAGGGCAGGAGGTCAGGGGGTGGGTGAAGGATGAGGCATTTCTTGGTGGGTACAATGCTTGCTATTTAGGATGGCTATGTTAAAAACCTGGACTTCACCACTGTGCAATATATTCATATACATTTGTATGCAGGTTTTTGTGTGGACATAAGTTTGCAATTCTTTTGGGTAAATCCCAAGGAGTGTGATTTCTGGATCCTATGGTAAGAGCATGTTTAGTTTTTTAAGAAAGCACCAAACTGTCTTCCAAAGTGGCTGTATTATTTTGTGTTCCTGCTGTGAATGAATGAGAGTTCCAGTTGTTCCACATCCTTCTTCAGCATTTGGTGTTGTCGGTGTTCCAGATTTTGGCCATTCTCATAGTGTTTACTGGTATCTCATTGTTGTTTTAATTTGCATTTTCTTGAGGACTTATGATGTGGAGCATCTTCTGATATGCTTATTTGTCACCTGCTGTGTCTTCTTTGATGAGATGTCTGTTCAGGTCTTTGGCCCATTTTCTAATTGGTTGGTTTGTGTTCTTATTGTTGAGTTTTAAGAGTTCTGTGTATGTTTTGGATAACACTCCTTTGTCTGATATTTCTTTTGTAAACATTTTCTCCCAGTCTTTAGCTTGTCTTTTCATTCTCTTGACAGTATCTTTCACAAAGCAGAAATGTTTAATTTTCAAGAAGTCCAGCTTACAAATTCTTTTTTTATGGATTGTGCCTTGGTGTTGCATCTAAAAAGTCATCACCAAAACCAAGATGATCAAATTTCCTCTTATGCTACCATTAGGAGTTTTGTAATATTGTGTTTTGCATTTAGGTCTATGATTCATTTTGAGTTACGTATCATCACTGTTTAGAAAAAAGGACCAGAGGAAAAGCAATACAAAAGGAATGAGGGACAACAATATTAATACAAGACAACAAAGAATTCTAAGAAAATGGATTAAAAGAAAAAGAAGAATATTTCTTATTGATTAGTGTGCAAGTGCCCAAGATATAATAGTCTTATCCTTTTTTTCTTTCTTTCTTTCTTTCTTTTTTTTTTTTTTTTGAGACAGATTTTCACTCTTGTTACCCAGGCTAGAGTGCTATGGTATCATCTTGGCTCACTGCAACCTCCTCCTCCTGGGTTCAAGGATTCTCCTGCCTCAGCCTCCAGAGTAGCTGGGATTACAGGCCCACGCCACCACACCCAGCTAATTTTTGTATTTTTGGTAAAGACGGGGAGTGTCATCATGTTGGCCAGGCTAGTCTCGAACTTCTGACCTCAGTTGATCCACCTGCCTCAGCCTCCCAAAGTGCTGGGATTACAGGTGTGAGCTACCAGGCCCAGCAATAATAGTCCTAACCTTATACACACAAGAACATAATTTTGAATAATATAAAGCAAACACTGAAAGAAATTAATGGAAACTGACAAACTTATATCACTTGGCAGGTTTTGGCAGATTCTGTCCAGAAACTCAACAGAGTCGTCAGATAACAAAACACCAGTAATAGTTCAGAGCAGGACCGACAGATACTGCCACAGCCCAGAAGCAGCCCCGGACACAAGGCCCCGCAGATGTGTCCAATAAACACTAACCTCCAGAAACAGGTGGCCAGCTGTATCTGGCTTGAAGACCATAATTTCATGATTCCTGATATAAACTATTTGAACAACACACTTAAATTTATTTACACACACATACATTCATAAATTCGTGCCCAACCATAGAGAATACACATAAATTTCAAACATACTTGAGACATCCAAAAAACTGATCATTTGTTTTTGCTAAAATGAAAATCTCAGCAAATTAGCTTTAATAGGGGCCTTATCTTTTGCACTTGCTGATCAGGTTGAACCCTGTGAGCCCTTCCCCTGTGTCATGTCTGGAACAAACACTCTCCATAAACCTGCCCCGCCCCATCACACATCCAACCTCCCAGCCACTGCTGATCCCCCAGGAGAGCTCACAACAGGCTGGTCCTGAACAGGAATCTGGCTGGTTGATATCTTCATCTCCTCCTTCTTTTGGGGGAGCTCCCCTCTCCCCAGTCTGAGGTAGGGGCAACATCCTTCTGGATCTATTGAAGATCTCAAGTTGCTGAGGGAAGAGGACAGAAAACAATTTGTTCTTTTTGCTGTATTTTATCCATTCACTTATGCTATGAGTGCTGACTCTGTTCTGGGTGTGCGGATGTTGGGGTGGCAGGGAGATGGAATGGATGTGGACCGTGCTTTGAGCAATGCTCTGGTCCCAGGAGAGAACTCCAATAAACCACTGGGTGTTGAGAGAGTGGAGCGGGACAGAGCCAGGAAGCCCCAGGTCCCCAGGCAGTTCAGTGGTCACTTGCTCTGTGAAGCCTTCTCCAGGCAGAGCCATCATCCCTATGTCCCTGCGCATCTCAGTGACAGCCCTGGCTGCACATACACTATGTTTGCTGCCACCTGGCCGTGTCTTATATTGTGCCCCCAGCCTCCAGTGCAGAGAACTCCATAAACATTGGCCGAACTAGCAAGTGAGGCAGGTGTCTTCAGAAAGGTTCAGATAAAGTGTGTGGGAATTCAGAACAGGGGAAATCACTTTTCAGGTGGGGGAACCAGGGGAATTTTGTCGGGGCGCCCTTTCAATAGGCCATAGAGCACTTCCAGGAGCCACGGTGAGAGGGACAGGGCAGAGGGAGCCACAGGAATGTTCCGAGACAGCCAGCTGTTCTGTTTGGGGTCCTTCTGGGTGGTGTTGGCCGGCTGCATCTCTGGACTGGAGCAGCAGTTGGGAGAGCAGGACAGAGAGAGTTCCATGGTGCTCAGAAGAGATTATTCGGACTCAGTTCTGCTGTGAGCCACCCACACTGGAGGATCCATCCACACTGGAGGAAGAGGACACCCAGCTGCAGCCCAGAGCCTGTGGTCCCACTGTTAGGTTTTGAAGGGAAGGCAAGGGTTAAAGAAAGACACAGAGAGAGTCGGGGACTCTATGGCAAGGCAGGTTTTATGTCCAGCACAAGACCTGAGGAGGTGGGGGACCAGCTTAATGCCAGATGCCCTGCCGCTTACAGGCTGGGGTAATTTATAGGTCTAGGTGGGGGTCTGGGCAGTATGGCTTGCTCGCCGGGAGGATATTGATAAGATGTTCCTACGATCGGGTGGTTTTTCCGGCGGATGTGATAGGCTGTTCCTTGGACCTTTGCCCCGCAGGATACGATAGGGATGTTCCCTCAGTTGGGCCTTTGCCCGGCAGGGTGTGATAAGGGTGCTCTTGTGCCTTGTGGTCAGGTGGTTAGGCAGGATGGTTCTCACGGCCCGAATCCACATGGAATGTTTCACTCTGACGAGGCTCTGCAAAATGGCAGGGGGCTTACAAAATGGTGCAGTTTGGACTAACACCCACCATCCCGTCTAGAATGGGTTTGCTGGGAGGATTTCGTGTGAATTCTGTTCGCCTGATAAAGGAGGTTGCTTTCTCGGAGGCCACACACACAGACAGTGCTGGGAAGTGACCCATGCGTACCCCCAGAAATGTATCTGTTCAACCAAATTTCACGTTGGCAATGATCATTCCTCACCTCACCCAAGTTTAAGAGGAGCCTGGGCCCTGTAGGTTAAAACTGGCAAGCTGGAGAAAGCAGTGGAGGCCACTGCAGGAAGGTTCTCTGGCCAAGGGGGACTTTACAATTTTGACTTACAGTCAGGGCTGTTCCTGTTCCAGTTGGCCCCAGTCAGAGGCCCAGGATGAAACTCTGGCCCTGAGTGCAGAGACTTGGTTTTCTGTTTCCCAAACTTCCACACGGTGGCGCCACCGAGCACCCACCTCGCACCCACCTCGCCCCCACCTCGCCCTGGTTGCTGAGGGAGGCAGTACCACGTAGCTGGGTCCTTCGCGATTTCCGCCCTTCTTCAAGTTGTGAGTCCGACGTCGGGCACCAATTTTGCACCTTTAAAAAAAAGAGATCTTCACCAAAAGCTTCTGAAAGGCAGAGGGCTTTTCTTAATTAATTTGTATTCTTTTCTCTCTCCAATGCCTACCAGAGGGCACTGCACAAAACCATATACTGGGGATGCAATTGTTAATCGAGTTGGTAGAAACAGGAACAAATTAAGATAAGTAAATTTTTAGTAATGGTGGGTTAAGTACATCTTGATGCCTGTGCACATGGAATCCCTGTGACGATACGAAATGGACATTTGGTCTTTGTCCCTGTTCCTGACGCTGAGCGTCTGAAACCCCTGGAATCTCCTGAATGACAGGGGTGAGGGAGCATCTTTTGTTACTCATAACAATCCCCTTCCAGTCATACTGAGTGTGTGCTAATGAGGTGACTCTTGGTGGACCCCTAGACAGCTTCAGGATGGGGCTGGTTGCCAGAGGAAGCAACCATGTGATTGGAGGGCTGGAGCTTTCAGCCCCAGGCCGGGCCTCCAGAGAGCCGCTGCGGCAGGACTTCAATCATCAGTGGCCAATTATTTAATCAACCATGCCGAAATAAAGTGACTGCCATAGAAACCCCAAACAATGGGGCTCAGAGAGCTGTCGGGCTGCTGAGCAGGTGGGGTGCCGGAAGGGTGGGCGCCTGGGGTGGGCCTGGGAGCTCCGTGCTGCCCCTCATACCCTCGGTGTCTCTTCCACGTGGCTTTTCCTATGTTGTATTATTTGTAAAGTGCCTTATGCGTAAAGTGCCTCCTTGAGTCCCGTGACCCCTTGTAGCAGATTATCCAACCTGAAGAGGGTTTTTTAGAAACCTCCAATTTTAGCCAGTCAGTCAGAAGTATGGGAGGTCAGGTGCTGCGATTGGCATCTGAATTGGGGGCAGTGTTGTGGGGCTGAGCCTTCACCTTGTGGGGTCTGTGCTAACTCTAGGTAGTTAGGGTCAGAATGGAATTGCAGGATACCCCGGTGGTGTTCAGAGAGTTGGAGAATTGGTTGGTGTGGGGATTTTTAAAAAAAGGAAATATAACTCCCACACATTTGGAGTCAGAAGTGTTGTTAGGCAGAATGGTTCAGGAATTCCATATAATGTAGCCGTTTGGAATCAATCACTCAAAAATATTTAAGAATTGGGGAAATGTTTTAAACATAGTCCTAATTGAAAAAGCAGATGATAAAGCAGCTGGGAAAGGACAAGGCCGTGGCCCACAGGGTGGACTTGGAGTGGGGGTGGGGAGTGGGTTAATGGGACATGATTGCTCTGCGTGAGACAAGGCCACGGAACTCGGGAAACAAAGCTTGTTTTGAGCAAGAGTCATGTCAGATTTTGACAGAAGGCAGAGCAGAGAGAAGATATCTTTACATAGGTGAAGCTTAGAGTTCGTGATAAAGTGTTCTCCGCCTTCATGTTCACAGTGAATTAATTTTCAACAAGCCCAAGCCCATTCAATGGAGAAAGAATAGTCTTCAATAAACGGTGCCGAGACAAGTGGGCAGCCACATGCAAAATAATGAAGCTGGATCCCTTCCTTCCTTCGTACACACAAATTAACTCAAAATGGGTCACAGCCCTACACATAAGAGCTACAACTAAAATTCTTAGAAGAAAATATAGAAGTAAATGTTCAAGACGGAGGGCTTGAATGTCTTTGCATATGCTATTGAGGTTTATGACTTTACTTTCCACAGTTAGACCTACAATCCACTTGGAATTGTCGTTTTGTCTGCTTGTGAGGTCTAGTTTCATGAGAATGAGCATCCAATTGATCCCATAAAATGTATCGAAAAGCTTGTGTTCAGCAGTGCCACTTTTGTCACAGAATAAATATACTACACGTGTGTGTCTTTTTCCCAGGCCTCTATTTAGTTCTGTTGATCTGTTTGTCCTTGAACCTGCTGGGCAGTATCTTAGTTACCGGAGTTATTACGATAAATCTTAATGTCTAGTACTGTGGATCCTCCCATGTCTTTTCTTTTTCATGATTCTCCTGGCTACTCTTGGCCTCGCTATATACTTTTTAGAGTTAACTTGTCAATTTCTATAATTTCAGTAAGAGCTTTGGGATTGGGATTGCACTGAATCTATGTTACATTTGGGAAAACTGCCAGCTTTACAATAGCATATAAAGCTACTATGAACATGGCATATCCCTTACTAAAAATCTTTTAGTGGCTTCCTATCCTGCTTAAAGTCCAAATTTTGCAAAGTCCTCATTGGCTTGTCCTCTGCCTGCCCCTCAGACCTCATCTCCTGTCTCTCTGGGCTCCATTTACACCACTCCAGCCCTTCTTTCTGCCCGTCCATCAGCCCAGGCTGGCTCCCACCTGAGCACCTCTGTTCCAGCTCTTTCCTCTAACCATGGGGCCCTTCTCCTGCTCTCCCCAACGTTGGATTCCCTCTTATTCGGGGACAAGGTAATGTAGTGGATGAGAACGGGTATGTGGGGCCCATGGGCCTGGGTTTGAAACGTGCCTCTGCATTACTAGCTGCGTCCCCATCATGCTCCTGTAATTGTCATTCCTTGGGCTTCTTCAGCAATTGTTAAGAAGACAAGATGAATGGGTGGATGTAATGGAGCAGTGCTCAGCAAAGAAGAACAACTTAATACTGTTAATCATCTTCTCACTCTCCAGCAGCCTCCTGGTCCTACAGAAGCAGCCTAGGGACTCCCTATGCTCGAATCTTACTCTTATTCTCTACACGGCAATAACGCACCCTTTCTTTCTCTTTATCACATTCTCTGTGAGGGTTCTAATGCATCTAGCAGCTCCCCCTTCAAGCATAGCCCATCTAACACACATTTCAGATACTCTTGAGGCTGTTGACTGGGATATCAAGTTGCTCCAATCCTAAAGATAATACAGGTCTGGAGAGAAGCAAATAGGTATATGCTGGTGAGAACTGGCAAAAACCCCTCAATATGCCATTAGTATAACCCGCTTCATCGTCAAGTACCATACGACATTTCTGTACTTTTTAAGGTAATTACTTGATCCTTTCCACCACCACCTCACCGCTGTCTTAGTCAGAAATTGAATATTATCCTTCTTGAAGTATTTCCAATCTTTGAGGTGTCTAAAACCCTGGTTGCAGCAGGAGCGGGGATGGGGGTGCTTCAGGGCCAGTTTCAGATAACCTCCTTTCTCAGTTTCACCAGAAAGCGCTACTCCTTTGCTGTACTGGCTTCTGGATGTCACAGGACATTGCTTTCAGTGACTGGTCTGCACACTGGAAAGACATGAAGATTGTGTCTGTCAAGATCACAATCTTGCCCTGGCCATGGGTGGTTGGGTTATGACATGGGAGATGCATGTTTGGCACCATGTTTATGGCTGTTTTCTAAGTACAGTACCCTGAAGTTTTGGCTAGATGTCTGTCCCCACCTACAGACTATGAGTTATTCAATTCATTTCCACCCCCTTTCTCCACAGCACCTAGCACAGGGGCACCTAGCACCTAACACGTGGCAAAATTCTGATAAACATTAAGGAAGAGTTGACATTAAAATGTATAAATAAAAATAATTTAATGTCTAACAATAATGGATTCATAAGACAAATTCTGATAAATGAAAACAGATGATCGCAATGTACTCGCTAAAAATCAGGCTAGCATTGATTAAGCATGTGAGATGTTCACAGCATAACATCAAGCAAAAAGTGCAGTTACAGCGCAGCTGTGCAAGGGATCATCACTGGGTATTGGCATGATGTAGGGGGTTGTTTTGTCCCAGAGTGAACAGAGGGTAGGGAGAAAAGGAGTGCAGTCTGCCCCCCATCCCCAGCCATAGGTCAGAAATGAAGTTTCTGCTGAACAACAAGCTATTATCCAGCAATTGTCCAATGGTGAACCACATGGGTATACCAAATTTGTTAATTAGATAGTTTTAAGGTTTTGTTTTTATTTTTGTTTCTTGGTTATAGACATTGCCATGGTGGACATTTTTCTGATTATTGTTTTTAACATCTGCTTAATTAACTGTTTTGGGATAAATTGCCAGGGTAATGCTGGCTGAACCAAAAAATTCAGTGCAATCTTTTGTGGCTTTAGCTTGGCAATGCTGAGAAATTCAAGTCATGTTTTTAGTTTAGAAACAAAGTGTATTGATGAAGCACTTGTTTGCTGGGGAAATCACTATGTTGAGTAGATAAAGGCTCACTCAGCAAACTGGAAAAGCTGTTGGCTTCAGTATCTACCTATGATTTTCTCTCCAACCTTCAGGGATGCATAGATGGAGTCTCTGGTTAGATGACCTGTCCTTTGGCGCCCCCTTCTGGAAGACTCAGTCATCAGCCTGTGCGGGCCTTCCCAAGAGAGCTGTGTGGGGTGAAATGGGGCCGAGTAGAAGGGGCCGGCTGGGAGAAGTCTTGTGTTGGGGTGAGTTGGCAGAGGGGACCCCACCCATCACTCACACAAGGGCCCAGGTAGCATCTGTAAGGATGTCGAGCCTGAAGGTCTGGCCCCCTAAGAGTAGGGTGACTTTCACATTGCAGTTGGTGATTTACTAATGAACAAATCTGGTTCTACCACTTCTCTTTCACCTCCCATCCATCACTCAACTGATTTAAAAAATCCTCTATTAGCTTTCTCTCTTGTTTGTGTATCACAGTCTTGCCCTGGCCGTGGGTGGTGGGGGTTGTAAGGTGGGGGGTGCATGTTTGGCACCAAGTCTGTAGTGCTTTTCTAAGTACAGTACCTCGGAGTTTTGACTAGATGTCTGCCTCCACTGACAGACTATGAGCTGGATAGGATAAAGTCCCAGCTATAGCTTGGCACAGAGTCTTCCGGTCTTGTCTCCCTCCTGCCTCTCCAGCCTTGTTTCTTCTAACTTCTTATGGTGCACCCTGTGGACTCCATCCCCTGAGCAGGCCGCACTCTTTTTTATTTTATTTTATTTTTATTTATACTTTAAGTTCTAGGGTATATGTGCACAATGTGCAGGTTTGTTACATATGTATACATGTGCCATGTTGGTGTGCTGCACCCATTAACTCGTCATTTACATTAGGTTTATCTCCTAATGCTACTCCTCCCTGCTCCCCCAACCCCTTGACAGCCCCCAGTGTGTGATGTTCCCCTTCCTGTGTCCAAGTGTTCTCATTGTTCAGTTCCCACCTATGAGTGAGAACATGTGGTGTCTGGTTTTCTGTTCTTGCGATAGTTTGCTGAGAATGATGGTTTCCAGCTGCATCCGTGTCCCTACAAAGGACATGAACTCATCCTTTTTTATGGCTACATAGTATTCCATGGTGTATATGTGCCACATTTTCTTAATCCAGTCTGTCATTGATGGACATTTGGGTTGGTTCCAAGTCTTTGCTGTTGTGAATAGTGCCGCAATAAACATACGTGTGCATGTGTCTTTATAGCAGCATGATTTATAATCCTTTGGGTATATACCCAGTAATGGGATGGCTGGGTCAAATGGTATTTCTAGTTCTAGATCCTTGAGGAATCGCCACACTGTCTCTTTTGCAACCCCAGGCCTTTGCCTGTGCCGTGTCCTTTGTCTGGAGCGCCTGGTCCTCCTTTCCTCCGTGCAACTCAAAATGTCTCTTCCAGTCGCAGCTGAAATATGACCTCCCTAAGGAAGTCCCCCTCAATTCCCCAGGCAGAAGGTGCTCCTTTCTGGGTGCCTGGAGCACCTGTCTGTGTCACTCAGTTGGCTTCCACGTGCCTAGTGACAGTGTGTGACTGTCCCCTCACACATCCCCACCCTGTGAGCTGGCCCTGTGTCTGATGCATATTGCCTAGCAGAAGGCCTGGCACACTGTAGGCACTCAAGAATGTTTTTTGAATGAATGAAGGAATGAATGTGCTTCATGACGGTGGAGTTTGGGGGTTCGCTAATTGAGGGAGGACACCCCAGGGAGATGTAGTTAAGTGTGTGTCTGACCCCACCCAAGCCCTGGAGGTGGGAGGACAAGCTCTGAGGCAGGGAGACAGTAATGGGACCTTTTGTGATTCTTAGATGCTTCAGATCCTGCTCCGAGGGATGTGGGCTCCTGAAACTGGTTGAGTTAATCTTAGCAAGTTAAGTGTTGTGATGTCACCTGAGGAATGCAATTAAGGCTCAGTTCTGCTGCTGAAGGACCTGTGAAGCATCACAACACTGGCTGCCATAACTGGAGGCGCTGAGGATGGGTGGGATGTGGGGCTTGGTGGTGGGTTCCCGGCTCACACAGCTGCCTCCTGCCTGAGCGCTGGGGAATCTCTGGGATCAACTGCAGGCTGGATCTGTGGTTTTGGATCCTCACCTCAACAGTGACAGGTCAGTGCCTCTTCCAAGAGAATTGTGGGGTGAGGGTCTGTGTTGGGTCTGTGCAGGTTCTAAAAAGCAGAGGTGGGTACAGCTTACTTGTTTTAGAGAACATGTACAGTGTGGATGGACATGCTAACAGTACAATTGTGGCCCAAACGGGGTGTAGGACCCGAACTGAAAGCAAGCCTTTGGGCTTGTTCCCAAAGACATGGGTTTGAGCAAAGCTCCAGGTAGATCGGTTGTGTGATCTTGGGGAAATTGCTCCTCCTTTCTGGGTTTCATTTTTCCCTTAGGAAAATGGGAGTAATGATGCCTGCTTCCTATGGCCCGCGTGAGGGTTACGTGGGATATGGGATAATTTGTATAAAGTGTTCACCTGGTGCCAGGCTGGTTCCACGAGCGGTGGAAGCAGCAGTTGTCCTGATTCCTATCTGCAGAGTCCAGGGAGCACCGCTGACTTGACAAGGAGATCTTGTCGCCCGAAAACTGGGGTCTCATCTCCACAGGAAGTGGGGAGTGGAAGGTCACAGGCATCAGAGCACCAGAGAGGAGCGGCACAGAGGCTCCGGGGGGGGGGGGGCGTGGGATGTAAGGGCTGAAGGGATGGTGCTGATGGCATGGGGACTCCCTTTGGAGAGGGTGGCACAGTGTGGTGGCAGCAGGAAGACAGGTGGGATCCACTTGCTGCCTGTACATTCAACTGGGAAAGAAAACAATCGCTCAGGAGCAGGGCCCAGTTTTCCACATAGTGTGGTTATTCTAATATTGTTTGTCGCACAAGACAGCTTATGGTAGTGCGGATTCGGCCTTTTCAAGGGTTTAAAAGTGTTTCTATTGGAAAGCAACACAAACACTGACTTGCTTCAGAGTCTTTAGTTTCTCCCCATTCTTGACTTGAGGCATCTGCTAAATTGGGGTAGGTTGGAGGGAGGATGCAGCTCCTGTGTCCAGGAAGCCCTCAGTCCCAGCAAACAGAGTCCTGTCTTGAGAATTTTCAGGGAAGCGTCTTGCAGGGCAGCGACTTTGAGTCACGTTTGCACGGGGTCGGATGAGTGCAGGGGTCCTGGTGGCCTGAGACTGGGTGTGGGAATGTGGGCAGGTACAAGAGGGAGAAGGCTCTTGGAGGAAGCACCATCTGCTGTGGACTGGCTGGGACAAGGTGCTGCTCTCTCCTCCCAGATTCTCCACCCACTGTCCCCGGCTGCTGCACCCCTGCACCTCCACATCTGCCCCCTGCCCGGGGCCAGGGCCCAGCAGTCATGACAGACACCCCAGTGGAGGAATCCCTCTTCCAAATCATCCACTGCTTCCACCAGTATGCAGCCCGGCAAGGCGATGTGGAGACCCTGTCCCTGCAGGAGTTGCAGGCCCTGCTCGTGGACAACGTGCCCCGCTTCATGGACAGCTTGGTACGCAGGGTCTGGGATCAGGGTGGTGGTTGAAGTGGGGCCCGGGCACCAATACAGGGTGGATTCTGGGGTGGCAAGTGAGTGTTGAAAGCAAATGCTGAGGTTATTACAGAGGGCGCTGTCTCTCATGAGAATCTTTTTTTTTTTTTTTCTGGAGATGGAACCTGACTCTGTCGCCCAGGCTGGAGTGCAGTGGTGCAATCTCTGCTCACTGCAACCTCCGCTTCCCAGGTTCAAGTGATTCTCGTGCCTTAGCCTCCTGAGTAGCTGGGATTATAGGCAGCCACTATCACGCCTGGCTAATTTTTGTATTTTTAGTAGAGATGGGGTTTCACCATGTTGGCAAAGCTGGTCTTGAACTCCTGGCCTCAAGCAATCCACCCGCCTTAGCCTCCCAAAGTGCTGGGATTACAGGTGTGAGCAACCGTGCCTGGCCCTGAGAATCTTTAATTCATGGGACGGCGGGATCTGTGGCCACAGTGGGGTGGCCCCAGCACAGCTGTGTTTCTTGTCCTTCCCTCTCCCAGAACTCCCTGTCTGGCCTCCCTCCAGCCCAAACTTAGCTGATTTCCTGGAACTCAGTCCTAACCCCAAACCTATTTATGCCTCTGCCCATCTACTTCCTGAGTACAGGCCCTCCACCTCCCCTCTGCCCACAGGCCCATCGAGGCAGTGCCTCTGCCCCTCACCCCATGCCACCTTCCAAGCCCTTTGAATTTAGCCCCTTCTCCTGGGCTGCACAAGCCTGGCCCTCCTGCTCCCATGCATGGGGGAGGGATAGCAGGAGCTGCGGTGGCCGCCCTAACCAGAGTAGGAGTAGGGTGGGGTGGGGTTAGGAAACATTACTTCCCCTTCCACCTCCTGTCCCCAGAATCTCTCAGACCTGGACAGGCCCAGTTCCCAAATCCAGGCTTAGACAGCCCTCAGGCCCTGCCCATCTTCTTTGTCATCAGACCCAGACCCATGATTACTGGGCTTCTTGGGACCTGTAAGGCCTGCAAGGTGTCTGTGGGGTGCTCCTGTCTAGCCATGCCCCGGGGTGTCTGGACTGTCATCTCCAGAGGACTTCTGGTCCATCCTGACTCAAGGCCACTCCATCCAGGAAAACGCTCTTCTTTGGTCACTTCCCGTCTCCCCAGCCTTGCCTCTGCTTACTGGAGTGTTACTCTGAGGGTTGTAGAGAGGGACGGAGCGAGGGGGAAGTGATTGTGGGTGGTCCTGTTTCCAGGAAACCTTGTCCTTTCTAGGGCAAACTGTACCAGGACAGCCCGGACCCTGCACTCATGGGACTCAAAGCCCCACCGGGGTACAGGGCCCTTGGGGACAGACCCTGAACACAGGGCAGCCCTGGGGAAGGTGGGCCGAGGTGAGGGAAGCTGGGAGAGTCTGTCCCAGGCGGGAAGCCTCCAGCTCCTCTCTGGGTGACCAGCTTTGTGGAACAGTTAAGATCACAGGAACAGGTGGTGGGGGTGGGCCCTGAGGAGACAGAGGCTGCAAACCTGCCCACAGCTGCTTCCCCCAAATGGTTTCTAGGGCTTCACACTGGCTCCTTATGCCCACCAGCCAAATCTTGCTGAAAGCTGCCTCATCTGCCCTGCCCAGTGCTCCCGATGTCCACCTCGTGTCTTCCCGCTCTGTCCCTGTGCTGTGCTCTGGCCTGTGACTTTCTTCATGCTGTTCCTTCCAGCTCGAATGCGTCTTTCCTCTCCTCTACGATCCCCATTTCTCAGCCCTCAGGGCCATATCTGGGCCACCTGCCTCAAAACAACCTGGACAGCTCCAGGGCTCCTGGCTTTGTCCTTTCCCTCGTTCTGCGCTCTATGTGGGCCCAGCGCCCGGGGGTCAGAGGTTCACATGCTATGCCTCTGCCTGGGAATTGCTCCCGAAGCAGGCAAATGCACAGGCATGCAAACCTCTGACCCCCTGGGCACTAGCCTTGCAGCAGCGCTGGGGATGCAGACTTGAGGGCCAGGTCGACTCTGCTCCTGGGGAGCTCCCAGTGTGGAGGAGGAAGGCACCGCCCTGCCTTGAGGAAGCCCTGGCTGGGGTGTACCTCCAGAGGAGCCTCCAGCCCAGCTGTGAAGAGAGGTATAAACAGCTGCTGCCGGTGGATGCAAAATCATCTGGGATGCCAGGGCTGCCTGGGCACTGAACACAGTTAACCATCAGTGGTGCCCAGTTTACCTCCTTTGTCTGCACACATGCAGCTGGCTCCAGGCTTGGTTATGGGGGCACCCACCATGCCCCTGTCTCTTGAGCCTGATTTTGCAGCATTCAGAGTCCTAGTCACTGACTATTGGAGTGAGGAGTCATTTCCTGTAAGCCCTTGCAGGCAAGGCCAGGCCACAGTTACCCCATCCCCTCCCAGTGGGCTGTGGGGAGCCTGGCAGGTGGGCTGCATGCCTGGGTGGGTGGTTGACACTCTGCCCGCTTCTCAGGGCCGGAAGGAGCCGTACTATATCACAGAACTGTTCCAGGCTGCAGACAAGAACAAGGACAACCAGATCTGCTTCGATGAGTTCCTCTACATCTTGGGAAAGCTGGTGAAGGACTACCACCTGCAGTACCACCGGCAGCTGTGCGCTCACCACTGTGCTCAACACAGCCTCTACTAGAGGGAGCTCAGGCAGCCTCCTGCCCACCGGAGCCTGACCCAGGAGGAGGTGTGGCCTGGCTATCAGGAACTGAAAGGAGAACCCAGCTGTGTGTGTCTCTGTGTGTGTGCACATGTCTGTACCTGTCTGTGGAAAGGAGAGCAGTGTGAGAGAGAATAAAGCAATTTCATACATATTTCCAAGGATTTGTCAGTGTGTGGTTCTGGGCTTCACCTACAATCCAGAAAAAGAAGTTTCAGTCCCAACCTGGGAAAGATCTATTTTAGATGAATGAAATAGCCCTTGCCTCCAGGAAGCTCCTGTTTGAGTGGAAGAAACAGCTTATATCTCCAGGGAGACCCTGTCTGAGGGGGGAGACACGCTCCTATCCCCAGGGAGCCCGTGTCTGAAGGGGAGACACAGCTTATATCTCCAGGGAGACCCTGTCTGAGGGGGGAGACACGCTCCGGTCTCCAGGGAGCCCCTGTCTGAGGGGGAGACACAGCTTATTCCTCTAGGGAGTTTATATCTGATGGGGGAGACACCACGTCTGATTCCAGGGGGCCCCATCTGATGGGGAGACAGTCCCCACCTGCAGTGTTCAGCCTGAGAAGGAAGAGTCTCCTTTCCTGGGGAGATAGACAGCGAGGCCTCATCCATGGTCACTCACTCACCCACCACGCAGGTGGTAGCATGGGGTGAGGGTAGGGGTGAACTAACATGCCCCTCTGACAGCATCCCTACTCTGAAAGAGAGCCTCAAGAATCGGCGAGCAAGGGTGGGGCTGAGCCTGGGACGAGACCAGGACAAGGAGGCAGGTGCATTTCTAGCAGAGGGAACAACAGTAGAAAATCATAAAGTATGTCCGGGAGAAACAGAAAGTTTGCTCAGAAATTAGCGTTCATGGAGAAAAGAGTAGAAAGTCAGCTTGAATGGGTGGGTTAGGACCAGAGTCTGGAAGTCCCTGAAAACTGAGCATTGGAATTTGGACTGTATCCTTTTGGTAAGGGATCCTGAGTTGTTAGGTGTGGGGAAGGGGTGAGGGCCCTGGGACCAGCTCTGCTTTAGGAAACTAGTGGTGGGGGTTTGGGGTGGAGGAAGACAGAGCAGACCTGCAGAGACTAGCTGGAGGCTGTGAAGAGGAGGTAAACAGCTTCATGGGGACGGAAGCGAGGAGGCATCAGAAAAGGCAGAATGTCAAAGCCCAGACCTGGGCACAGACTGAGGGAGAGGAGGATCCAGAATGAGGTGGAGGTTTCAGGCGCTGGCGATTGGCATGGGACTTCGGTGCCTGGGTGGGAGCCAGTCTGCAGGGAAAATTGTGTGCTGGGTTTGCACCTGCTGAGTCAGACACTGACAGGAGCTGAGCCAACAATCCAGCCTGGCAGAACCACAGACACCTGTTAAGGGAACAGCAATGAGTAGAACCTGGGTGACAGTCAACCCAGGAAGGCTTCCTGGAGGAGAGAAGGGTTGGGTCTGTTTTTTTCTACAACATGATGATGGATGTGAGGCTTACTTCTGACCGAGGGCTATTCATGACCCACTGATCCAAGTCCTCCGGTGTCCCTGACACCACCCACCTGAGACCTGCCCCTGCGCTTGCTCTGTTTCTTTTTCCTCTTCCTCTCTCCTGGGACATCAGGAAATTAATGCAGAATCTCTTAGGGAGGGTCTCCTCTGCCTTCAGGAACTGCCAGAGCCCATTTTAATGGGTTGTTTTCTTCCGAGGGTTGGTCTGGGAACCGGTGTCCTGAGCTTACTGAGATAGAAATAATGGATTTTGAAAGAGTGATGGAAGGTGATACACCACCTGTGCACAGGACTGCAGGGTCACTTAAGAAACTTGGTCTGGTTCCCTCTCCATCTGATCCTTTGCACCAAACGTGGTGGGTTGTCCCTGGAGCTGAGCTGGAGACCTTTTTTCTCATCAGTCAGGCTCTGGGGCAGAATTTGCCCCCGTTTGCTCCAGACCTGGTCTGCTGTCCCTCCCACACTTGCCATCAGCTTAGTTTGCCTTTCAGGACCCTCCTTGGGAGATGTCTGCACCCCATTCCCCTTTTCATTCTCTCCTGTGGAGGGGCATCTTCTGCTGCACTGTGCTTGTTTCGTACTCTCCACCGAGACAGGATCTCAGCGTCCCCATAAACGCTCAGCAGGTGCTTGGGGAAGGAATGCAGAATTGGAGCCCGTGGGACTGGAATTGATGACCTGGATCTGTGCTCCTTCCCGCAGGCCCCTGGCTGTGTCTAGAGGCATGAAGACCATTGCCTGAGTTACTTAGGCCACTCTTCTTCCAGGCCCAGGGGAGAAATGTCTGTCTCACCTGAGAGGTGCTGGGCTCCACAGGCATTGAGTACGAAGCAGAGGCACCCAGCCTGAGCCTTCCCTGCCCCTCTCCTGCCCCCTTCTGGGGGTTTCTTCACCAGCTCTGCCTGCTCTGTCCTCATTTCCTTGGCCTCAGGATTGGGCCTGTCAGGTCTGTTGGGACACACCCAGGGACTGAGCCCTTTCCTGTAAACATGACCAGGTTCTGCTCCCTCTAGGTTGCCCCATGTCCGCCAGGCTGCTTACAGCCTCTGCCTTTCCCCCCATATGCTTACCCAAGTCCTGATACCTTTTGCTGCAAGGTCAGTTCAGCCTGGCTCCTGCTGTCCCAAAAGCACCCAAGGCTGTCTGTTCAGGGGCACAGTTTCTGGGGAGGGGGCGACATTTCATGATCTTGCCAGTCAGCCTGTACACGGTGTGGGGAGGAGGTCACCACTCGGGACTCCCTCACTGGACCTGGGAAAGGACCTGGAGTAACGCCTTATGCCTCAGTTTCCCCATCTGCCAAATAGGGATAATTATGCTTGTAATGTCCACATCACAAGGTTTCTGGGAATATCAAATGAGTCAGTGGATGCAAAATACTTTGAAAATATGATGCGGTGCTTTGAGGCAGGTCGTGTTAGGCCAGGTCACATAGGACAGTACGTGGTGAATAATAGGTATTAACCAAGGGTGGATCCTTGGTTGACAACTTGTCATGTCAGATATGGCGTTGTTTTCCTATAAGAGCTTGATTCACCTTTTGTCAAGGAAGTTAGACTGCATTTGGTTGATGAATTTATACCCTGCCTTCTTCCAGAAATGATTTAAGATGGCTAAGTGTGATAAAGAGAATTTCCGCCTTGGATAAGGGAAAGGCCAAACTTAATTTTGTATTCATTTATCCCCTCAATAAGTATTAATTGAACACTTAGTAGGTGCCAGGCCCTAGGGTTGTGAAAAGAAATGTGATTTCTTTTCTAAATGGTCTCCTGGTCCCAAAGAAAAGACAGACAATAAACAAATGAATCATAACATAGCAGGGCAAATGCTGTGATGGGTAAGGATTTGGGTAGTGTGGAGGAGAGAAGAATTAACTCTGCATTGATGGCGTGAAGGCAGGCAGATCAGGGATGGACTTGGAGCGGATGATGCCTGAGCTGGATCAGGAAGGGTGAGGAGGACATGACCGGGACAAAAGACATTACAGGCGGGAATAGGAAGTGGATGCTGTCACATCACATCATGAGTCACTCAATCATTTGATACGCTGAATTACTAAGTCTCCCTGTGGGACTCGGTTTCCTCATCTGTACAATAGGCATTATAATAGTACATACATCATTGGGTTAGTGTGAGAATTAAATGATCAATGCAAATAATGCAACTAATCTAAGTAAGCACTTAGAATAGTTCCTGGACGTGGGAAAAGCCCAGTGAGTGTTAACTAGTATTTTGCCATGATTTGCTCTGATCAGTGATTGTGGCTGCTGTTATCGTGTGTGCTGGGCTCTGTGCTGGGTCTCCAGTGGCTCATATCCAGAGAGAGCTGGATTTATTTTGGAGGGTGAAAGGCTCCCTGTGTGTTTATACAATGGCTCAGGCCCTTGTGCAGTGCAGAGGGACCCCAAGAAGCCTCCATCTCCCAGGGCATGGTGCATCCCCAGCTTCACAGAACAGGAGAGCTGTGGAGGAGTGTGGGCAGCAGGGTAGGAATGGATTTAGCCCTTGGCAACAACACACGTCCCCACAAAACATTTTCTTCATCCATTCATCTGTTGAGGGACACTTGGGTCGCTTCCACCTTTTGGCTCTTGTGAATAATGCTGCTATGAACATGAATGTATAAGCACCTGTTTGAATCTCCCTGCATTCAATTCTTTTGCATATATACCAGGAGCAGAATTACTGGATCATGTGGTAATTCTGTGTTTATTTATTTGAGGAACAAACTTGCAGTTTTCCATTGCAGCTGCACTATTTTACATTCCCACCAACAGTGCATTCGGCTTCCAATTCTCTATGCCCTCGCCAACACTTGTTATTTTCTGGGTTTTAAAAGAAGTAGCAGTCATCCTGGTGGGTGTCAGGTGGTATCTCATTGTCGTTCTGCTCCATGTTTTCCTAATGATTAGTAATTTTCATGTGCTTATTGGCCATTTGTATATCTTAATTTTGAGTCTTTTCCCCATTTTTTGATTGGTTTGTCTTTTGTTGTTGAGTTGTAGGGATTCTTCTATATTCTGGATATTAATCCATTATCAGATATTTGTTTTACAAATATTTTCTTTGTAACAACAGAAACACACCACAGTCTTCAGGGTTGAAAGCCAGTTAATCTTAGTGGCATTTTGTTAGTGGTGGGGAGAGGATTTGTTTCTCCTGAAATCCTGGGGAATTGGCCACCTCCTCTTCTCCTCTTAGGCATGAAGCATGTCTAGCTTCTCCAAAGAACCCCTCCCCTCCACTACCTCAGAGTTAGCTTCCTCTCTTCAGCCTGTGATCCTGGGGTCCCAGACACAGTAATTAACCGAGAGAGGGTGAGTGGCTCCCTGCTGTGTTTATGCAAAGGCTCAGGCCCTTGTGCAGTGCAGAGGGACCCCAAGCAGCCTCCATCTCCCATGGCATGGTCCATCCCCAGCTTCACAGAACAGGAGAGCTGTGGAGGAGTGTAGGCAGCAGGGTAGGAATGGATATAGCCCTTGGCAACAACACATTTCCTCACAAAGCACCCACCCACCAAAAAGAACAACAACAATAGTTTTAGTTTTTAGTAATGAGAACAATAGTTTTCATTACTAAAAGGCATCAGCCAAGACAAGTGTTCTCAACCCTTTTGCGGTCTTTGGACCCTTGGAAACTCTGATGGAAGCCATGAAGGAATGTTCTCATTGAGTGCATGCACTCAAAATGATGCATTCAACTTCAATTCAATTTCAGGGATGTACAGCCTGACCAACAAAGAAGGGGATTAGCAGTCCCAATAGTGGAGAGGGAATGGGAGTGGGAATCTGGTGGATCAAGCAAGTGGATGTCAGTAGCCCAGAAAAAGAGCCTCACTTCCTGCTTTTTCCTTCTGGGCACTATTGCCTAGCAAATGCCTTCCTCTTTCCGCTTCTCCTACCTCCCCACCCAAAATTTTCATTCTGCACAGTGATTGCCACATTCACCTGGTTGAGAAACCAGAGACTGTAGCAACTCTGGCAGGGAGCAGCTGTCTCTGATGGCCTGAAGCTGTGGGCAGCTGGCCAAGCCTAACCGCTATAAAAGGGAGCTGCCTCTCAGCTCTGCATGTCTGTTGTCTGCTGTCTTTCAGAAGACCTGGTAAGTGGGACTGTCTGGGTTGGCCCTACACTTTGGGCTTCCCTTGGGGAGGGTCAGGGAAGAGGAGCGGCCTTCCTGAGAGAGGAGAGAGAAAGCTCAGGGAGGTCTGGAGCAAAGATACTCCTGGAGGTGGGGAGCGAAGCAGGGATAAGGAAGGAGTGCATCCTCCAGCACCTTCCAGTGGGTAAGGGCACACTGTCTCCTAGGCTGGACCTTTCTTGGGCAGCAGGTGGGGTGGTAAGGAAAGTCAACAGGTCCCGTGTGTGTGCATATGCCTCTGTGTGAACGGGCCCTTCCCCTTCCCACACCTGTATCCCTATCATCCCCTCCTTGCCACCAGAGCCATAACTATCTGCTGGTTTGGTTATTTGGAGAGTGCAGGCCAGGACAAGGCCATCGCTTGGGGCATGAACCTTCTGATTACTGCCTGGGCAGACGCAAACTCCCTGCCATGGGATTCCCAAGAGGGTTCTGTTTTTCAGGTGAGGCAAGTCCGTGGGCATCATGTTGACCGATCTGGAGAAAGCCTTGAACTCTATCATCGACGTCTACCACAAGTACTCCCTGATAAAAGGGAATTACCATGCTATTTACAAGGATGACCTGAAGAAATTGCTAGAGACCGAGTGTCCTCAGTATATCAGGGTGAGGAGGGGCTGGGTGTGGTGGGGGCTCTCTGCCTGGTCCTGGGGCTGCCCTGGGCCAGCGGTCCTCCCTGCTGCCCTTTGTAGATGGCCATGCCTTGGTTGTCTCTGAGATCTTTAAACTCTGGCTTCTTCTCCTCAATCTTGACAGAAAAAGGGTGCAGATGCCTGGTTCAAAGAGTTGGACATCAACACCGATGGCGCAATTAACTTCCAGGAATTCCTCATACTTGTGATAAAGATGGGCGTGGCAGCCCACAAAGAAAGCCACAAAGAAGACCACAAAGAGTAGCTGAGTTACTGGGCCCAGGGGCTGGGCCCCTGGACATGTACCTGCAGAATAATAAAGTCATCAATACCTCAGGCATCTCTCATTCGTGCTTTTGTGGGATGAGGTTCCTCGGTGTGGAGGGAGGGTTGGAAAACCCAAAGGAAGAAAAAGTAATCTATATTACCCAATCCCACCTCTCACAAGCCTTTCCTGCTTTACCCCTCATCTGACCTCTACCCCACACTCCCTTCCAGCTCCACCATATTGAGCCATTGGATTTGAGGCTTAAGGATTCCAAAAAGTCCATGACACTATAGCTGATGATTTTACTAGTAGTTCTGAAATGGATCGGGGATTTGGGAACAGGCTGGTATAAGAACAACTGATACTGTTCTCTAAGCTAAATTTTAGTTTCCAGTTAAATGTCTTAGATGTGGCTCTTGGGAAATTAGGTTGATAGCTACATAGAAGTGTGTGTGTGTGTGTGTGTGTGTGTGTCTGTGTGTGTGTGTGTGTGAGAGAGACAGACAGAAAGAGAGAGTGAGAAAGGGAAAGGCTGATTCTGTGTGTGGTGTGATGTAGGTGGACAATGTTTAGAGTCCTCCATTAATAGGATAATCCCCACACCTGTCCCCATACCTGTAGTTTGTCCTCGGGAATTTTGAAAATTTTTCCTCCCTCTCCACTCCCAAGCTCCCAACTCAATTAAATGATAAAGGAATAGACAAGTAGGAAAATAAATTAGTAAAACTTAAGTCAAAGAATAGGTTATTCAAATGCTGCCCTACGGGATTCTATAGTTTGGTGATCAGAGAATTATCTAAAAAAAACTTCCCAAGGCCTGGTACAAGGGGAAGGCCCGAAGACGAATAGTTATTCTCTGAGATATGCATCAAAAAAAGAAGAAAATGAAGGGGAACCTTTTGACAAGAACGTCACCCCAAACTGGATTTCCATGCTGTGGTGTGGGGAATTTTCTGTTGTCCTCACTTAGGTGCTGGGGCAATGATGTTAGCGATGGGTGAAGAGGTAGGAAGCTGTCACCAGAATCACTAAACCAGGGTTCTTAACTTGTCTGTCTATACATCTCTGAAATTGCGTTGAAGTTGAGTGCATCATTTTGAGTGCATGTACTGAGAACATTCCTCCACGGCTTCCATCAGAGTCTCAAAAAGGCCCAACACCTCAAAAAGGTTAAGAACGCTTGTCCTGCTTACTGGCTTTTAGTAATAAAAGGCAGAGTATTTCTCTTTGTCTCTCTCTCTCTCTCTCTCTTTTTTTTTTTTTTTTGAGACACAGGGTCTTGCTCTGTCACTTGCACTAGAGTACAATGGCATGATCATGGTTCACCGTAGCCTCGAACACCTGGGCTCAAGTAATCCTCCCAGCTCAGTCTCTTTGGTAGCTGGGACTACTGGCATGAGCCACTGCCCTTGGCTAATTTTTAAATTATTTTTTTGTAGAGATGGAGACTTGCTATGTTGCCCAGGTTAGTGTCAAACTCCTGGACTCAAGCGATCCTCCTACCTTGGCCTCCCAAAGTGCTGAGATTACAAGTGTGATCCACACCACACCTGGCCAAAAGGTGGAGTACTTTTATTGCTATTGTTATGTTGGGTGGGTGGGTGGGTGGATGCTTTGTGGGGACATTTGTTGTTGCCAAGGGTTAAACCAGTTCCTATCCTGCTGCCCACAGTCCTCCACAGCTCTCCTGCTCTGTGAAGCTGAGGATACGCCCTGGCCTGGAAGATGGAGGCTGCTTGGTGTCCCTCTGCACCACACAAGGGCCCCAGCCATTGCCGAAGCACAGGCTACAGTGGCTGAACAAAAGACCTTATTTCAATGGAGAAGGTTTTCCTGTTTATTCCTCCAGTTGGGAACCAGAACCATTTTGGTTGGGTCCAGAACCCAGACCATTTTCTGCCCTCCTGCCTGGCAGAATTCAGTCTAAATTCAAATGGGCTGAAGAGGGGAGAAAAAGCTACCAACACTTATGGTGGGGTATGGTGGGGTCTGTGTGTGTGTGTGTGTGTGTGTGTGTGTGTGTGTCAGGGTGGGAGTGCAATCTATCTCAGTGCTTTTGATTCCCCCTTGGAAGTACATTGTTGGACTTGCTGTCAATTGATTCTTTGCAGGAAGAGTTACTAAATACAGCAGGGAGCCTTCCACCCTCTCTGGGATAATTATTGTGCTTGGAACCCCAGGATCACGGGCTGAAGAGAGGAAGCTAACTCTGGGGTAGTGGAGGGGAGAGGTTCTTTGGAGAAGCTAGACATGCTTCATGCCCAAGAGGAGAAGAGGAGGTGACCAATTCCCTAGGATTTCAGGAGGAGCCAAACATTTTCCCATCACTAGCAAAATGCCACTCAGATTAACTGGTTTCCAGTGCTGAAGATTACACAGCTCAGGTCACTGAGCTTTTTCTTGTAGTGTACCTTAATCATATAAAATGTGAATGAGCAGGGAAAGGTAACAGTTTAAGCCCTTATTCACGGATGTTTTAATTACCAGCCAATTTTATTTGTTATCAGCTAACATATTAGTGAAAATGGCTGGCAGCCAGCTGAAAGTTAAGATTGGGATCTAAGATGGGATGAGAAAATCTAGTCATCAGAATATGGAGATGGGCTTCTCCTGGGGCAAGGAGGAAAGCCTAGGCATTAAATTGCTTTCTTCTCAGTTTTGCTGAAGGATATCTATGCATCCCCCCATGCCAGTGCTTCTACTTAAGTCAGGAGTGTGGAATACACTCAGCATTGCAGAAATGGAGATTATGGAGCTCTGAGAGACACCACAGTGATCTTGCTATAATTTTCTCTAATACATAGTCTAAAGGTGAGCAGCTGACCCGAATGTGGCCCAGGCAGAAAAAGGTAGAAGAGGTCTCAGGGTTCACCAAGCCACATCTCAGGTCAACTCAACATTTAGGGGACCTCACAAGAGAAAAGATAGTAAAAGGAGTACACAAAAGGAGCAAGCACCCCGATTCTGCCTCTCAGCTATCCATATTGGTGGTGGTGGTGGGGTGTGTGTGTGTGTGTGTGTCAGGGTGGTGAGGGGCAACCTATCTCAGTGCCTTTGATTCACCTTGAAAGTGCACTATTGGACTTGCTGTCAGTGGATTCTTTTGGGGAGAGTTACCATTCTCAGTTGTCTGCCATCACTTGAAAGTCCAATAAGTCTTCCTTTTTTGAGCCCACCAGAAGAGGAAGGTGGCCCACAGTGCCCTTTGGAGTTTCACCATAAGTGATGGGTACTGGTTGTGAAGAATTGGGTCAACAGTTGCTTCTTGAGTGCACAGTGGGGCAGGGGAGATGGCACAGCTGTCACTGGCCATCTGCAGAAGAGAAGTGAGAGAGGCAGGCCTTGGAAGCTTCCTGCAGGACGCAGGCTTGGAGATGATGATTTACAAACAAGACTGTGCCCATTACCGAAACCACTGACTGGGCAGAATCAGACAGGACTCGCGGCCCAGAGCAAGGTGATTTTGTTTCCTGTTTCCCCAGCTGCAAAAGAAGAACAAGGGAGTGGGAAGTTTAGAAATAAGTAGTTTAGCAGGAAATCGCATGTAACATTTGAGCCCACAAAGGAGAGCTTGGCTCACCAATTGAAGCAGATCCGGCCACTATGATTTCTGGTTCCTATAAGGATGACCTCTCTGAAATCTTGCTTCTCCTTCCAAGTTCTTCGCCCAAGGGTCCTGACTTCAGGTGTGTTCCTAGCGGTTGTGACAAAAGTCTTAAAAGGCATGGAGAGGATCTGGACTTGGGCAGTCCGTCTACAGTGGCTGAGTAAAAGGCCTGATTCCAAAGGAAAAGATTTTCCTATTTATCCTTCCACTTGGGAACCAGAACAATTTTGATTGGGTCCAGAATCCAGCCCATTTTCTGCCCTCCTGCCGGGCGGGGGGGGGGTGGGGGGGGGGGGGGGGGGAATTCAGTCTAAACTCAAATGGGCTGAAAAGGGGAGGGAAATCCTACCAACACTTACTGGGCTCCAGCTGTGTGTCAGTGTGAAAGAAAAAAACCATCATCTCAAACCTGGAAAAAGGCAAACTGGTGATTGCTTATATTTTTGACCTCATGCTAGAGTCTGTCTGAATAAAAGCAGGTCCTTGCTACTAGTCCTCATCTGACACTTTCGAGAAAACTAATCGGCAAAGTATGTTTGATAGTAATCCATAACAGATGAAGTAGACAGTTTACCTCTGCTGGCTAGGGCAATATGGCTTTAAGGGCTGGTCAAGACATTAAACCCAAAACTGTTATGGTTTTTGTCACCCTATGAAAAGTCAAAAGACTTGTATCTTGTCTTGTGTCTAAATTAAGAATCTTAGACATTACTTTCTAACTGTCTTTCATATTCTTAATATCCTTCAAACCAGTTCAAAAAGTCTTCCTTGCTTGTTCTCTCATTAATGAATTGAAACAAAAATTTTGACACAGGCCCATGATTTTGTTGATGATTTTGCTTTTTAGCTCAAGACATTGTGGTAACTTATCTCATTTCTCATAACAACCCTATGAGAGAGGTAATTGCTATTTCCATTTTGTACATAAGGAGACTCAGAAACTCATGTCTCCAAGCAAGAGACCCTAATTAAAACATGAAGGTGCTCTCTTCTAGCTGTTTTCCACCCTGGGTGTGGATGGGACAGCCCTTCCTCACCTGACTACCTGGCCTCTTTCTCCTCATCCCCCGTAGGGTCTCTGCGGTCCAGAGTGAGGAGCAGGGAGAGAAGGTACCAGATGAACTTCTCTCTTGGGCCACTCTCCCTTGCCCAGAACTTTACCTGGCACACCTCAGGGCCTGAAGGATTGGTAGTTTTTTCCTGGTGTGAGCAATCCTCTAGGCAAGGAAAATCTCCCTATGTATAGAGCAAGAGGATGGGCATTTTGATTGCCCTAAACTATTAGGGGTTGCCCCGGTAACAATTCTGTCTTCTTCCCTGGGCGGAGGAGATTTCCTTCCAGTCTTAGGAGATTGGGAAATTCCCCTGTGATCTAAAACATTGCTGAATCAGCCACCCATGTACCCAGGGCACCTCCGTGCTGGAATAGTCCATCTGTGGCCTGTTACCAATTTGACTAGGGCCCCAACAGCCATCAGTGTTTCTAATTGGAGAGTGACGGCCTCAGTGCAGGTTACCTAGAACACAGACATAAAATCAGACAGAGTTTAAACATTGTCAATGGTGTCGGAAATTAGGCACATCATACCATTTACCTTGCCACCTAACTCATGGCTAAATCTGACATGGGCTTTGTACACTTGAACAAGAGACTTTTATAATGACAGCTCCCTGACCGGAGTTACATGTGCTCCCCTGGCTAAAATATTCCTTTGTGGGGTATACTGCAGAATACCTGTCACCCTCAGATAGAGCATGCTGTTTTGGAATTTGGGGTCCTCAAGTGTTTGTGCAAAAGCTGGAAAGGCTTCGGACATTGTAGGGCTGCCTGAGATACTCTTCCAGGAAGGCATTCTGATAGCTGATTCCATTTTGCTGTCTGCATCCCCCTACCTGGCATAGGTGTACATACCCTGGGAAAAATGGTACCCAGCTTGTCATTGACTATGTCAGTGATAACTAGTGCTACCACCTGGGCTATTTAGGACCAATGAAACTCACTGAATTCATTAGCTAAGCTGGTGATGAACACCTGAACAGCCTCTGATCATCTGCTGGCAGAGCAGAGTGGCCTTCGGTTGTTGCCAACACCTCCTGCTACACTTGAGTAAACACCTCAGGGATTGTACAGACAGGGGAAGGGATCCAGAGGCAGACCCAGCCCTTTGGTTTCAAACAGTGAGGACATCTGAAGGATCCTTCTTTGGTCTCTTTGCAAAAAAAAATTATTTTAGATTCAGGGTATACATGTGCAGGTTTGTTACATGGGTATATTGCATGATGCTGAGGCTTGGGCTGCCAATGATCTCATTGCCCAAATAGTGAACATAGTACCTGTTAGGTCGCTTTTCAACCTGGTGCCCCTCCTGCCCTCCCTCCTTTTGGAATCCCCAGCGTCTACCGCTCCCATCTTGATGTTGGTGTATACTCAGTGTTTAGCTCTCACTTATAAGTGAAAACTTCTGGTACTTGGTTTTCTGTTTCTACATTAATTCACTTAGCATAATGGCCTCCAGCTGCATCCATGTTGCTACAAAGGGCATGATCATGGCCTTTTTTATGGCTTCATAGTATTGACGTATAT
Source organism: Theropithecus gelada (assembly GCF_003255815.1). Classification (NCBI taxonomy): domain Eukaryota; kingdom Metazoa; phylum Chordata; class Mammalia; order Primates; family Cercopithecidae; genus Theropithecus; species Theropithecus gelada. Next base: position 18,755,007 of record NC_037668.1, on the reverse strand, counting down.
GACATATATGTACTACCTTTTCTTTATCCAACTGCCATTGATAGGTACCTGGGTAGATTCCATGTCTTTGCTAATGTGAATAGTGCTTTGATAAACATACGAGTGCAGGTGTCTTTTCTTTTGGGTATATACTCACTAATGGGATTGATGGGTTGAATGGCAATTCTATTTTTAGTTCTTTGAGAAATCTTCAAACTGCTGAACTAATTTGCATTTCTACTAACAGTGTATAACCATTCCTTTTTTTTCTCCAACCTTGCCAACATCTGTTATTTTTTGACTTTTAAATCATAGTCATCCTGACTTGTGAGATGATATTTCATTGTGGTTTTGATTCACATCTCCCTGATGATTAGTTTTTGCATACATTTGTTGGCTACTTGTGTTTCTTTTTTGAGAAATGTCTGTTCATGTCCTGTGCCCACTTTTTAATGGGGTTATTTGTTTTTTTCTTGTTAAGTTGTTTGAGTTCCTTGTAGATTCTGGGTATTAGCCTTTTGTCAGATGCATAGTTTGTGAATATTTTCTCCCATTATGTAGATTATCTGTTTACTCTGTTATTAGTTTCTTTCACTGTGTGGAAGCTTTTTAGTTTAATATTAGGTCCCATATCAATTTTCATTTTTGTTGCATTGCTTTCGAGGACTTAATCATAAATTCTTTGCCTAGAACATGTCTAGAAGAGTATTTCCTAGGTTTTCTTCCAGGATTTTAATAGTTTAAGGTCTTAACATTTAAGTCTTTAATCAATCTTGAGTTAATTTTTGTATATGATGAGAGGTAGGGGTTCAGTTTCATTCTTCTGCATATGGTTAGCCAGTTTCCCCAGCACCATTTATTGAATAAGATTTCCTTTCCCCATTGTTTATTTTTGCCAGTCCTGTTCAAGGTCAATCGGTTGTAAGTATGTGGCTTTATTTCAGTGGTCTCCATGCTGTTCCATTGGTCTATGTGTCTGTTTTTGTACAAATACCATACTGTTTTGGTTACTATAGTCTTGTAGTATAGTTTGAAATTGGGTAATGTGGTACCTCTGGTTATATTCTTTTTGCTTAAGATTGCTTTGGCTATTTGTGCTCTTTTTGGTTCTATATGAATTTTAGACTGGTTTTGTAAAGTTGTCTGAAAAATGACCTTGGTAATTTGATGGGAATAGCATTGAATCTATAGATTGCTTTGGGCAATGTGGACGTATTAAATTAACTATAACAATTCTTCCAATCCATGAGCATGAAATGCTTTTTCATTGGTTTGTGTCATCTATGATTTCTTGTAGCAGTGTTTTATCGTTCTTCTTGTAGAGGTCTTTCACCTCACTGGTTAGATGTTTTCTTAGGTATTTTTTTTTTGTGTGTGTGACTGTTGTAAACGGAATTGCATCTTTGATTCGGTTCTCAGCTTGAATATTATTGGTGTATAGCAATGCTACTGATTTTTCTATGTTGATTTCGTTTTTTGAGATTTGCTGAAGTTGTTTATCAGGTCTAGGAGTCTTTTGGCAGAATCTTTAGAGTTTTCTGGACATGGAATCATATTGTCAGTGAAGGAAGATAATTTGATTTCCTCTTTTCAATTTGGGTTCCTTTTATATCTTTCTCATGTCTAATTGCTCTGGTTAGGGCTTTTAGTACTATGTTGAATAGGAGTAGTGAGAGTAGACATCCTTATCTTGTTCTAGTTCTTAGGCAGAATGCACCCAAAATATACTTATTCAGTATGATGTCAACTGTGGGTTTGTCATAGATGGCTCTTATTATTTTGAGGTATGTTTCTTTGAGGTCCAGTTTATCAACAGCTTTTATCGTGAAGAAATGTTGAATTTTAATCGAATGCTTTTCTGCATCGATTGAGATGATCATATAGTTTTTTGTTTTTAATTCTGTTTATGTGGTGAATCACAGGTATTTATTTGCATATGTTGAACCATCCCTGCATTCCAGGAATAAGTCCACTTATTTGGGAAATTAACTTTTTGATATGCTGCTGTATTTGGTTTTCTAGTATTTTATTGAAGAGTTTTACATCTATGCTCATCAGGGATAATGGACTGTAGTTTTGTTTTTTTTTGTTGTACCTTTGCTGAATTTTGGTGTCATGAGGATACTGGTTTCATAGAATGAGTTAGGGAAGAGCCCCTGCTTGATTTTTTGCAATAGTTTCTTTAGGATTGATACCAGCTCTTCTTTGTAGATCTAGTAGAATTTGGCTATGAATCCATCTGATACAGGTTTTTTTCATAGTTGTTGTTGTTATTGTTGGTAAGTCTTTTATTACTGATTCAATTTCATTACTTGTTATTGGTCTGTTCAGAAATTCTGTTTCTTCCTGGCTTCCACCAATGTATCCATTTCCTCTACATTTTCTAGTTTGTATAGATAGAGAGGTTCATATCTCTGAGGATCTCTTGTATTTCTGTGGAATCTGTTGTAATATCACCTTTGTCATTTCTGATTGTGTTTATTTTGATCTTCTCTCATTTTCTTTGTTAATCTAGGTAATGGTCTATCAATCTTGTTTATCCTTTCAAAAAAGCAAGTTTTCATTCACTGATCCTTTGTGTGGCTTTTTGGGTCTCAATTCATTTAGTTCTGCTCTTACTTTAGTTACTTCTTTTCTTCTGCTAGCTTTGGTTTAGTTGTTCTTGATTTTCTTGTTTTTTAATTTTTTAATTTTTACTTTAGGTGTGAGGTTGGGTTGGTAATTTGAGGTCTTTTTATTAATATCTTCTTGATATAGGCATTTAGCACTATAAAATTACCTCTTAGGGGGATAGACTAGAGAGACCGGCGGGCGCACAGGCGAGTGGGCCGGGAGTGGCCGAAGAGCCTGCAGCAGCAGCGCAGCGGACCCGGGCAGGGAGGTCAACGCTCCTGGAAACTTGGGCGCGCCTCTGCGCCAGGAGCGATGAAGACTGTTGCGCCCCGGTCGCGCCCTGGATGCGGTTCTACTCCAACAGCTGCTGCCTGTGCCGCCATGTCGGCGCCGGCACCATCCAGCTCGGTGTCTGGTACCTGATCATCAATGCCGTGATACTGTTGATTTTGTTGAGTGCCCGGCTGATCTGGATCAGTATCACTTTTCAAGTTCTGAACTGGGAGGTGACTTTGAGTTCATGGATGATGCCAATATGTGCATTGCCATTGTGATTTATCTTCTTATGATACTGATATGCACTATGGCTAATTACGAAGCATAGAGGCAACACGCAACCTGGATCATCCCATTCTTCTATTACCAGATCTTTGATTTTTCTCTGAACACCTTGGTTGCAATCACTGTGCTTGTTTATCCAAACTCCATGTAGGAATACATACGACAACTGCCTCCTAATTTTCCCTGCAGAGATGATGTCATGTCAGTGAATCCTACCTGTTTGGTCCTTATTATTCTTCTGTTTATTAGCATTATCTTAACTATTAAGGGTTATTTGATTAGCTGTGTTTGGAACTGCTGCCGATACATCAATGGCAGGAGTTCCTCCTATGTCCTGGTTTATGTTACCAGCAATGACACTACGGTGCTCCCACCCCCCTATGATGATGCCACTGTGAATGGTGCTGCCAAGGAGCCGCCGCCACCCTAGGTGTCTGCCCAAGCCTTTGAGTGGGTGGAGCTGGGGGCAGCAGCTTGACTTTTAGGTACCTGAGCAGTAGTTTTGTTATTTCACTCTTGAGGTGAGCTCTCTGCGCTTGTTTGTTACTGAAATGCTACTTTAAAAAATTTAGAAGCTAAGTTGAAACCTGTAGTTTTCCTCAACATATGCTTTGCTAGAACACTGTGATAGATTCGCTGTAGAATACTTCCTGTAGGATTAGGGGTGTAAAGGGCTTCACCAACCTTCTTTAGGCATTGAAACTTCCCCCAAATCTGGATGGACCTAGAGTCAGAGAAGTCTGCTTTCCTACCTGCGGGACCCCAAAGTTGGGCAATTAGTCACACGTTTCTCTCCCTTCCCTCTCTTTTGAAAGTGTAAAATAAAACAAAAAGATAGACAACTTTTCTTAAACCATTCCAATGTAGAGAACAATACCTTATGAAAACAGGAATGCCAATTGTGTAATCGTTGTTCTAATTAGGTAAATAGAAGTCCTTATGTATGTGTTTCAAGAATTTCCCCCATAACATCCTTTTTGACTTAAGTTCACTGACAGTTTGCATTTGGTGGTAAAGGATTTTCTCCATGGCCTGACTTAAGACCATTGGAAAGCACCAGGCAGGGGGAGCAGTAACCACCTGATGTCTGTTCTCCTGCATACCATGTCCAGGGTCATGGGGCAGTGTGCCTCGCCTGTCTTAGAGGGTGAAACGGATGTGTTTGGCGCTGCATGGGATCTGGTGCTTCTCTTCTGGATTCACATCCTCACTCAGGGCGCACTTTTACTGTGTGTTCGGCCCTAGCCTGGTTCAAGGAAGTCATCCAACTGACTTTATCAAGTGGAATTGGGATATGTTTGTTGTATATTTGCCTGATGACATGGAAAATGTTTTCCTCCTTCTTCCCCTGCAAAGTACATTCTACTGCTTTGAACTCCAAGTACGCCTAATCACCTTTTAAAATGTAAAAGTCTTCAGAAAAATGAGGATTGCTTTCCTTTTATGTGCTTATTATCTTAACTACCTAAATTGCAAGGGATTTTTCTGTATTCATATGTTCAAAAGTCGGCAACTCTCCTGTTGGTTCATTATTGAATGTGCTGTGAATGAAGTCTTTTGCAATTAAAATGAGATTCGCCCACAACCAAGATGAAAAAGAAAATCCCTCTTAACACTACTTTTGCTACATTCCAAATGTTTTGATATGTTGTGTTATGTCTCTATTTTTGTATGTGTCAAAGAATTTTTTGACTTCTGCCTTAATTTTGTTGTTTAACCAAAAGTCAGGAGCAAGTTGTTTAGTTTCCATTTATTTGTGTGGTTTTGAGAGTTCCTCTTGGTATTGATTTCTATTTTTATTCCACTGTGGTCCAAGATTCTTGGTATAATTTTGATTTTTTTTTGAATTTATTGAGATTTACCTTATGACCGAGCATGTGGTTGATCTTAGAGTATGTTCCATGTGCAGATGAAAATAATATATTCTATGGTTGTTGGGTGCATTGTTCTATAGATGTCTCTTAGGTCTAATTGGTCAACTGTCAAATTTAAGTCCATAATTTCTTTGTTAGTTTTCTGCCTTGATGATCTGTCTACTGATGTCAGTGGGGTGTTGTCCCCTGCTATTATTGTGTGGCTGCCAAAATATTTTCTTAGATCCAGAAGTACTTGTTTTATAAATCTGGGTGCTCCAATGTTGGGTGTGTATTTATTTAAGATGGTTAAATTTTCTTGTTAAATAGAACCCTTTATCACTATGTAATGCCCTTCTTTATCCTTTTCTACTGTTGTTGGCTTAAAGTCTATTGGATCTGATTCAAGAATAGCAACTTCTGCTCTTTTTTGTTTTCCGTTTGCATGATAAATCTTTCTCCATCCCTTTACTTTGAACCAACAAGTGTCATTACATGTGAGACAGGTGTCTTGAAGACAGCAGAAGGATGGGTCTTGTTAAATCGAATTTGCCACTGTTTGTGTTTTAAGTGCAGCGTTTAGGCCGTTTACATTGGAGGTTAATATTTGTGTGTGAGGCTGTGTTCCTGCTTGTTTGATTTCTTTTTTACTTTTGAGTCTTGCTCTGTCGCCCAGGCTGGAGTGCAGTGGCGAGATCTTGCCTCACTGCAAACTCCGCCTCCCGGGTTCACGCCATTCTCCTGCCTCAGCCTCCTGAGTAGCTGGGACTACAGGCACCTGCCACCATGCCTGGCTAATTTTTTGTATTTTTAGTAGAGATGGGTTTCACCATGTTAGCCAGGATGGTCTTGATCTCCTGATCTCGTGATCCGCCTTTAGCAACCTCTTGCCTGGATGATTGGGATCCCGGGCTAGTCCCTTCTCCAGGCATATGTGAAAAAAAAAATCTCAGGACCCCTAACTTACTAAGCCAGAGGGAAATATCAAGCTGGGAAATGGATCATGCAAACCTGTCCCCCAAGGTTTGTTTCTAAATAAGATAGCTACAAAGATAAAAAGCCATATACCATCCTCACAATTTGCCCACAAGGAAATTCCTTGTGAGCCTCAAGATCCTTACCCTAAAACAGTTCTATTGAATTTCACCCTGGCAGTGTAATTGATAGCTTACCTTCACAGGTGTGGGAAAAATGACAGAACATAAAGTCATCCCTCTGCTCACCCAAGACAAATCCATATCTGATTGCTTCCTCTGCCCTATTTTTGTGATCTTATGTAAAAATGCAGATTCACTGAGCCAGATGAAGGCATAAGTGACTATTTCTTCTACTCCCCTCCCACATGAAAATTGTGTATTCAGTGAAAGATCGATCAAAGACTCAAAAGGATGCAATCACTTGTCTCTTATCTACTGACACATATAAAAAGTATTTCTTCCTCTTCTCCCAATATCCACTGTTTCTCCTTCAAATATTGAAGCCCTCAAAATAATCTTTGGAGAAAGGCATAGATCTACCTCCTGGGCACGCATCCTTAACTTTGGCCAAATAAACCTAAAATGATTGAGACTCGCCTTGGTCACTTTCATTGATTTACACAGGCCTGATCATCCTGCTGTGGTGGTGTCCTCCTGGGCCTAGTGAAACAAATACTGTCAGTGGCTCAACAATGTTGCACAGAGATTGTGTCAGTCAAGGTGTCACACGGATCTGAGAGACAAACTTTTGCCTCCAGATCCAGGGAGGTCGGTGGGCACATGAAATGAACTAGCTTTGCTAAGGGGGATATCTGGGTTGTGGGGCAGATGGCAGCACAGGTTCTCGCATGGCCTTGGCTGCTTAGCAATCTTATTGACCTCTAGGCATAAACCAAGGGCAGAGTGCTTTTGGGTGTCCCTCAGCTTTGGTGTGACATGGGTAATGTACAGATGAGACTTAATCCATTTTGGGCAGGTTTCTGAGTCTTGAAGGACCACCTCTCCATGAATCCTGGGCATCTGTTGTCCCTTGCTGCCTCTCTGTGAATAATAAAGTTGCTTTACTAAAACTCACGTGAATGTTCTGTCTTACTGAACTCATGAACATGGTAAAGTAACCCAGGCATGGCGAACTTCCCTCATACACAGTGATTACCCTACTCCAGCTTTCTAGGTCTTTGTAACAGCCAAGTTGGAAAGTGTGTTGGGAACGCAAAGGGAAGGCATAATAGTATTGCTCTCTCCTTTTTTGAAAACCCTGGAATCTTTTTTGAAAATTTATCCTCTGCTCCAGTGATGAGGTTTGCATCCCAGAATGACTTAGGAGGAGATCTCCCTTCCTGTCTCCTTAGCTGCATACAGATCTTTAAGTTGATATTCCATTTGCCAAAAGGAGCTGGTAACCTCATCTGTTAAAACAAGACACCCATGCTGTAAAGTTTGTTCTCCTGGTCTTTAATTAGGGAGAAGCAGAGTAGAGCTAAACCTGAAGGCTGGGCCCTGGTTCAGCACTAAAAAACGTGCCGGGCACCCATGTGTGGGTGGGTGGGGTGGGGGTGATTTTGTTTCAGGCTGAGCAGGAGGGTAAAATTCGAGCTGGGTACAATCTGGGCTGCTCCTGTGGCAGCCAAAGCCACAGGTTTGAAGCTTCTGTTGAGCAACAGAGTACTTTACATAAATTGCCTCAAGATGAATCAGAGATTTCTTCACCCAAGGGGGAAGATGAAGCCTGCACGGATGATAAAACCTTCCTTGGCTCAGTGCCCTTCACCACTGATGGCTTTTTGCTGTAGCTCCACATTCCTGTGCATTGAGGGGTAAGTGCCTTTTCCTTGGATGGGTTCTTAGGTGGTCCACAGGGTAGTGACTGCAGTGAAATCACAAGGTGTTGGAAGCCACAACCCTCCACTTGCCTGAGCACCTCTGGGGTGACATTGCATTTTAGACCCAAATAGATCAGCTCCTGTGCTAGGTAGACTCAGTCCCATGACTTAAGAATGGCTAAACAGGGGTGAGATATGGACCATTTGTAGGGGACATGTGGCCATAGTGCTATCACCTGAGGAAAGCAAACAGCCTGGCCAATCACAGAACCCTTCCCAAGGGCGCTTGAGTAAGCAATACTCTCCAAGTTATACTCTCCGGTGGATGAGGTGGTATGGAACATGGGCAACTGAGGCTGATTCTTTTAGACATTAGACAGTATTATATGTTTTCTCCTCCTCATCCTATCCATACATGAGAAGTTCACCATGGATCAAACAGAGCAGAGAGACCACAAATAGATATGGAGGATGTTATGTTTTCTTTAGGCCCTTGATTCAGAAAGAAAGGGGAGAGTGGATGTTGAGGGGTCGGGGAGAAACTGGCGCTAGATCTCTCTTGTTTCCTTGAAGGTTAACGTTAGGCTGGGAAGATGACAAAACTTGAAGAGTACCTGGAGGGAATTGTCAATATCTTCCACAATCTCAGTTTGGACGGGGCATTTTGACACCCTCTCTAAGGGTGAGCTGAAGCAGCTGCTGCCAAAGGAGCTTGCAAACACCATCAAGGTAGGTTTTGCCCCTCTCACTGCAAACTTGCCCACACTCCTGCACTGAGGAGAGTGGCAAGGCCTGGCAGAGGATGGTGGGACAAGGACTGGGGTGGAGCTGGCCCCAGTTTGAGCTCCCAAAGGATGCTTTCCCCACTGCTGTGGGAGAGGGCCTTTGCTTCCCTCTCTCAATAACTCACTTAAGGCTCTACTCAGTTCCTCTCTCTGAGTCTGTTTCCTTATATGTAAAATGGAGAGAGGCAGGGCACGGGAGGGGTTGAATGAGTGAGCAGAAGAGTACCTTCCAGGTCAAGACTTGTTAATTCCCGGTTGGTTCATGACCATTGTGTCCTCTGTTTTGTTACATTGGATTCCCCAACACAGTGTTGGCTGATGAGTTAATGCGCCTGGGCCTCCCTAACTTGAGCTCTGAGGGATAAGAGGCCTAAGAAAGGGTCTTGTGTGGAGGTTCTGAACTCAAGGTCTCTGTTATCCTTTTTTCCTAGAATACCAGGGACAAAGCTGTCATTAACAAAATATTCCAAGGCCTGGATGCTAATCAAGATGAACAGGTCGACTTTCAGGAATTCATATCCCTGTCAGCCATTGCACTGAAGGCTGCCCATGACCATACCCACAAAGAGTAGGTAGCTCTCTGAAGGCCTTTTACCCAGCAATGTCGTCAGTGAGGGTCTTTCTTTTCCCTCACCAAAACCCAGCCTTGCCTGTGGGGAGTGAGAGTTAATAAATACACTCATGAAAAGTTCTGAATAGTGTCTGTGCACTTTTTTCTTTCCATGCCTGTGGTTCCCAGACTTGATCACACCTTACCCCTGCTCTTCTGGCAGCCTAATCTAGATCCCTTAGAACTCCCGCTCCATTTGTTCATTTGATAACCAATTATTTATTGATTGAATTATTTGTTGAATGTCCACTATTCATTCATTCATTTATTCATTCACTCAACAAATGTTCACTGAGCATCAGAGACCAAAGATACAAAGTCCTTGTCTTCTTAGAGCTTGTATATTATTAGGGAGAGGATAGAAAATAAATGAATAGACAAGCAAATAAAGATACATTGTATGGCTGGCCCTCGTGGCGTGTGCCTGTAGTTCCAGTACTCAGGAGGCTGGAGTGAGAGGATTGCTTGAGTCCGAGAGTTTGAGGCTGTAGTGTGCTATGATTGTGCTTGTGAATAGCTATTGAATTCCAGCCTGGGCAACATAGCAAGATCTTGTCTTTAAACATATATACATATATATATATATATATAAAATATAATATGACATGATATCATATGACATGATGTGATCATATGATACAATAGTAGTTAATGATAAGTTATATGAAAAAAACTAATGTAGAGAAGTAGAGTTGTGGAGGAAAGGGAAGGAAGGGGATGTTGGTTTACATGGAGTGGTCAGGGTGTACAACTGAGCAGAAATCTGAAAGAAATGAAGAAGAGTGACTTGCATATGTCTAGGGGCCAAGAGTTCCTGGCAGTGAGTAGCCAAGGCCCTTGGTAGGCACATACCTGACCTGCTCAAAGAGTAGCACAGAAGCCAGTATACCTGGAGTACAGTGACTGAAATGGGGAGTAGTGGGGAATATGGGCCTTTAAGTATCAGGAAGCAGATAACAGCAGCTTGTAGATCCTGGGGAGGACTTTGGACTTTATTCTAAATGTGCTAAGGAGACACTGAGGGATTTTGAACAGGGGAGCGAAATGATTCCATTTATGCTTTGAAGGATTACTTTGGCTGCTTCTGCGGAGAACAGATTGTAGGGCACAGACAAGCGTGGAAGCTAAGCAGCTAAGAAGAGACTCCCCAGGGCAACCCTGTTCAAGAGAAATAGAATATATGTAACTTAAACTTTACTAGAAACTATATTTAAAAAGGTAAAAATAAAGGGGAAATTAATTTTAATAACATATTTTGTTAGCCTAATAGATCCAAAATATTACCTCTTCAGCTATATAAAACTATTGTTGAGATAGTTTACATTCTTTTCTTTCATTTTAAGACTTTGAAATCCAAAGATTCACATATGACCATGTTTTAAGTGCTCAGTAGTCATGTATAGATCATGGCAACCATATTGGATCCTGAAGCCCTAGATCGTTTCAGAGATGGAATGGGGCTGGACTAGGGTGGTGATAATGGTAGTGACAAGGGGTGGTCAGATTATCAATACATTTCAAAGGTGGAAATTGAAAAATCAAGGGTTACTCCAAAGGTTTTCCCCTAAGACACTGGGCTGGATTCTAGGGATACAGAGATGAAAGAACAAGTCCTTGCCTTAGATGTTCATCTTTGGTTGGGGAAGGCCTGAATCAGGAGGAATCCCCTGCCATGTCATCTATGTTTTGGCAGAAGTAAGTATAGGATGTCGTGGGAGAATAGAGACTGACCCAGCTTTGGGGGCAGGCTGGGGCCCATTAGGCTACCTGAAAGAGTGGACACATGGTCATAAAATTTGGGGCAGAACTTTGAAATGGGGGAGATGATATAGAATTTGCATGTCTGTGGGCATGGGATAGTAAGAAACACTCTTTGGTCTTCTTAAAGAAGGAAAGGGATGGAAAGGAGTTGGGAAGAACAAGGAGCAAGAGACCAGGGAGAAGAGTATTATGTCCTATCCAACATAGGGTCGGGGGAGACTTCCCTGACTAGACTCTCCACACTAGTCTAGGCCAGGTTCTTTGTTCAACACTCCAAAAGGACCATGCTGCTCTCCTTTGGTGCTCTTGTCTTCTTTTGTGATTCTGGATCCATGGCCATGATTATTTGTTTAATATTCATCTTCTCTGATGGACTAGGTTGTTAAAGAGCAGGTGGTGAATCACTATGAATCACTAGCACAAGCATAGTGCCTGGAAAGAGGTGGCTGTTTGTTATGGATTGAATATTTGTGTTCCTTCTGAGATTCATGTTGAAACTTAATCCCCAATGCGAGTATTAAGAGGTTGGGGTTTAGGGGGCGATTAGGTCATGAGGCTTCCACCCTTTTGAATGAGTTGGTGCATTATGAAAGGGCTTGAGGAGGCAAGTTTTCCCCTTTTAAACCTTCCACCACGTGAGGACACAGTGTTCCTCCCCTCTGGAGGAAGCAGCAACAAGGTGCCATTTTGGAAGCAGAGAGCAGCCCTCACCAGGCACCTGAACCTGCCAGTACCTTGATCTTGGACTTCTCAGCCTCCAGAACTGTGGGAAATAAATTTGTGTTGTTTGTAAATTATCCATTCTATGATATTTTGTTATAGTGGCATGAGGACACTAGGACAATGTTTGAGAAACATTTCTTAAATGAATAAATGTGTGGAAATCAGTAAGTCTGTAGGCTTAACTCTCTATAACTGGCCCCAGGGAAAATACAAAGAAGTATGGCCTCAGGGACAGGTGTTGTGCCCTGGTGAGGAGTGCAATTCAATCTGACCAGCGGGTCACTGGAAACCTCCCTGTCCTCCAAACCCTGACTCCTCCAACCAACCACTAAAATCAGGTCTGGCACTGATGGGGAGCATGAAATCAGAAGTCAGCCCCAGTCTCTGCTTAGTGGGACCATCAAGATACCCACAGAAGAGGCAGCAGGGGCATAGCCTTGGGGTCTGGTAGACCCTCCTGTGGCTGCTCCCTCCATAGAAGGATATTTTTAAAAATAGGAGAGACCAATGGGGTTGAGGAGGATATTTATTAATTATTTAGGTGCACTGGTCCAGTTGGATTAACATCCAAAGGACTGAGCCCTGAACTATGAAATCAGCGGAGTCAGTCATTTCCACCTTCAAAATGTATTGATAATTGGACCACCCCTTGTCATCACCATTATCACCACCCTAGTCCAGCCCCATTCCATCTCTGAAATGATCTAGGGCTTCAGGGTCCAATATGGTTGCCATGATCTATACATGACTAGTGAGTGCTTGAAAAATGGTCATATGTGTGAGATGAGCTAGAACTGTAATACACTGGATTTCAATTAATTGAGACATGCATTATATCATTTCTTACTTTTCAAGGAAAAACGTGTTTTACAACTTGAGTTTATCTGTCTAGTGACCTTGCAGCTGCACAGCTAGAGAAACAGGGTCTTCACAATGCCTGGGAAAGGAGAGATAAGGCTTACTAGCCACAGAAAAACAGACAGTTAATTTTTAAAGGACTCCAGCTCTTTCTCTTTCTCAGGGGGAATTGGGTTTTCTTACATACAACTGAGTTTCTGCTTACACATTCTTTAATTTCTTTGAATTCCTGTTCCACCTCTGGATCTTCTTCAGCAGCAGGGGCAGGCCAGGTGGCAAAATTAAAGAATTTTAGAAAGATTAGATACCCTGCTGGAGGTCGGACATGACAGATGTGAGGAAAAGTGGGAAGGGAGGCTTTTTACTGCAGGAGGGTGGATTTGGCTTTTGGCTTATTTACTGTAAAGCCATGCGGAGACAGTGTATGGGAAGCTGGGATTCAGGACAAGTGACAAATGATGATTCCTGGGCACACAGGCTTGGGGTGGAGGTTTGCTGACCACCCCCACCAGAGGAAACAACTGCATCTGTGAGATGCAGTTGCATGGAAAGTGTGCGAGAAAGTAGAAGCCTGTGGATGGGGCTGAGGGGAGAGGCTAAAGATGGGGGTGAAGTGGGATTGACAGAAGAGGAAGGAGTGTGTGACCCAGGGAAGGGAGTCCTGGAATGGTCCAAGCCTGGAAGGCTTCCATCACCAAATGTGAATGAGAATGTGAGAGCATTTGGGGAAAACCCTCCCTCACGGCACAACCTTGGCCAAATCACTTTGCTTCTCTGGGTCTTTGTTTTCTTTATTTTTGAAGAATTCAAAGGTATTTTAAACATTTGTTTTGAAAAGTTTTAAACTAGGTGAATACTCAGGTGCCACCCAGTGTTAGTACTCTGAGAGACTTCAGTTGGATAGAGAGGAACTTTGCACAGGGTCTAGAAGGAGAACATCACTTAGTGAGAGGGTAGGAAGGAGGATGTCCCTTGGTGCTAAAGAGTAGCAGTCAAGTGTGAGGTTAGAACTTATACTTCTGTGTTCAAAGCCTAGCATTGCCACTTACTAATTGTGAGACCTTGAACAAGTTACTTAGAATCTTTAAACCTCAATTTCCCCATCAGTAGCATGGGGATAACCATAGCACCCCTCTCCCAGAGTTGGTGAGAGGATTAGGTCATCTCATAGCACATGGAAAGCACTTGGCACAATATCTGATGCAGAGTAAGCACTCAGCAAACATTAGCAATAACAGTAATATCATAATTTAGACAGGAGGTAATGATTGCAGCTGACCCACTCTCTGCCACAGCACAATAGGTATAGATTATTTCAAACCAAAGCAGTTTGAGGTTATATTTAGGGGTGGCTTGGTTAGTTAAAGTTGACCAGTGTAAGATAAGGAACCAAAGGAAGTTAAGCAATATCTTCCTCTAAAGGCCTTTGAACTAGACCAAGCTGTTCTGCAAACTAGGCCACTCCCTTAATGCACTCACCTTGATTTGGGACCGCTTCTGATATATATAGTAGTATTAGAATCTCTTAAAAAAACCCAAAAAACCAACAACTAACCGATGAGAACAAAAGCCAAGCATATTTGCTGTTGTGAAAACACTCACCAACTATAATTTTGTTTCAAAATAGCCCACTGAACCACAAGTTGAACTTGAATCATGGCTAGAAAAATTTTAAGGGCTGCTAACCTTGGTCAAAATCCATCAGCCAGCGGCACCTAAGGACAATGACAAGAGCCCTTGACTTGGAATCAAATGAACTTGGTTAGACTCCCAGCTCAACTGCTTGGCTCTGTGAGTTTGGACGAGTGGCTTCCCTTCTCTGAGCCTCAGTTTTTTCAGGTATATAGTGTGCTGTTTGCACAAGTGATCTCCAGTACTTTCATGAATACACAGAGACTAGACCACGTGACTGTGGTTGGTGTCGTGGAACAAGCAAATGAACACAAGCACTGTTAGATCCACTGAGCCCAGGGATTGGCCTTGTTGTTTCTGGAGGCCTTGTCTCATTGTCACCCTCTGTCCACCCCCAGAGGCCCTATTCTCCAGCCACTCTAGCACAGTCTGTAATTTCTCCATGGCTTTCAAACTTCTTGGGTTTTGCTCCTGTTGTCCCCTTGTTCTCTTTGTCTAAAGGGTCTTTTCATCCCTTCATTCACAAACATTTTTTTGTGTCTGCTCTGTTGCAGACACTAGGCTACCTGGGCCCTTCTCTGGCTCTAGAACACCTGCTTGTATACCATGACCCGACTCAACCATCACATCCTCGAGGGGGCTCACCTGTTCGTATCTTCCTCATGTATTTCCATCAAGAGTAGACTTAGGTCCCTTCCAATTTGGGGCTAACCTCCCTCTTCTGCTGTCTGGCTCCTGCTGGAATGATGAGTCTGACAAAGCTGTCTGGGCAAAGGCATTACTGAGTGATAAAGGACACCAATATCCTCCTGAGGGCAAAGTATTGCACATATAGCACCCAAAAGAGTGGCATTGGTGTCCTTTATCACTCAGTAATGCCTTTGCCCAGACAGCTTTGTCAGACTTCCAGTACACCACAAGTCAAGCCATGCCAGCCTGTGCATCAGGCCCTTGGATCTCAGGAGAAGGATCTGGGCTCAACAAAGTGGCTATCAGAAGCCCCTGACGTGAGAATGGCTAGCTCTTGTCATTTTGACCTGGCCAACACAAGAAGCCTTTCAAGTTAATGGCTCAAGCCTGTAATCCCAGCACTTTGGGAGGCCGAGACGGGTGGATCACGAGGTCAGAAGATTGAGACCATCCTGGCGAACACGGTGAAACCCCGTCTCTACTAAAAAATACAAAAAACTAGCCGGGCGAGATGGCGGGCGCCTGTAGTCCCAGTTACTTGGGAGGCTGAGGCAGGAGAATGGCGTAAACCCGGGAGGCAGAGCTTGCAGTGAGCTGAGATCCGGCCACTGCACTCCAGCCCGGGCGACAGAGCGAGACTCCGTCTCAAAAAAAAAAAAAAAAAAAAAAAA